>NC_030684.2:12342686-12642686 GCF_000004195.4 Xenopus tropicalis
GCCCTATGGGGATGTCACCCTAGGGACCCCTGCTACCCACCCACCTCATACTACAGGGATCCGGTCTGGGTCAGTGGGGCCCACCTGATTTTTTTCCCAGGGTCCCGCTGCCCCAGTCCTACCCTTGTTGTGGTTTTATTTGTGGGACTAAGTTCTTGTATTCTGCTCAGTGCAGGTTTTGTTTTACGGGAAGGACGGCCCTTCTTTATCAGGGACTATTTTGGTCTGTAAGAGGGGGTTTATCTCTTTCTCACATTGACACTGAAGAAGAGAAGGCCGATATCTTTGCAGAAGTTGCTCAGGGACACAACCCCCCCCCCCAAGGTACTGGCTGCACTGTACCGCTAGATAAAGTCAAACAGCCTGCATGTAGCCGATAGCACTAGCAAGTATTATAGATACAAGAACGTATGCACTAAAACCTGGTACCTTGTTGTAAGCATGGGGGGCTTATAGTCAGAACTAGGGGGGTCACCATGTGATCCCCATCTGAGTTCTTTCCATTGTGTAGATCTGATTCAAATGATGGTGCAGTAAATATCCTCGTCCTTTGCACATCCTGTTCTGCAGAACAGGAAGTTGCCTGTGGCTTCCTGTAAATGTCTGCTTGTGGGACGTTTCCTGTAGGGGGCGAATGTCCCTTCTGATAAATAGGGCATAACTGCGCCGACTGACGCAAGGGGACCATGGCGCTTCCACTGCCCTGAATGTTACGGCTGGAACTAGTGATAGGCAACAGAGGCAAGCAGGGTCGGACTGGGCCGTCGGGACACTGGTAAAAATCCCAGTGGGCCCTGGTGGGACAGACCTGACCTGCCCGACCGTTCCTCCCCTGACACGTTAAATTTACGCGCTTGGGGTAGGACACCGGGTGGGGGGGCCCTGCGAGGGGGGTTAGGGTGCTCCTGCGGGGGGGTTAGGAGACACCTTCAGGGCCCCTGGGGTGGGAGCCCCGGTGGGCCCTTCACCCCCCAGTCTGACTGTGGGTGGGGGCAATTAGAAGAGGAGTGAGCAAAGACAGCCAACAGGGGCGCCATGGAGATCTAATGGTGGTGGCAGTAGGTTTGGCCAGTAGGGTGGTCCAATTAGGCAAGGAACCAGGCCGCTTAGTCTTGCCTTGGGTGCAAATACTGTTTGGCCTGACTCTGTAGAACAGGGGTCCCCAAACTTCTGACCCAAGGGGCCGGATCAAGGCCCCTCAGACTGTTGGGGGGCCGGACCAGTTCCCCCCAGTCTGCAGTCCATCCTCCATCTCAGCTCCCCTGTGCCGCTCTCCGCTGAGTCCTCTATCTCCACTGCCAGGTAGGAGGACGCAGAGGGGGCCGGGTAAATTCTGGGGGGCCGGTGTGGCCTGCGGGCCGTAGTTTGGGGACCGCTGCTGTAGAAGATGGAGGTTATTCCAGGCTGGGTAAGTAGGCGCTATACTGGCAGTCAGTGAATCCAATGCAAATGCCATTTGGAACGCTCACCCTTCATGTGACTATTCCCCCCCTTGCTGGGGGCAATTGGATAGAATTATGCTGGAATGATGGGAACAAACGCTGCATTATGGGTAAAATAAACAAGGCAATTTACGTCCAATACGGCCCCTTAAAAGAAGTTTGCAAAATACTTATTATACCCATTACTTATTGGTACTGAATGTTTCATTTTTGTTGGGAGAGCTCTGTTAAAGGGAAAGTAAACCAAAAAATGTTGCCCAATAAAATACAATCTAATTCTAAGCAGCTTCCCAATATCCATTCATTAGTTATGTGTAACTGTCACTGTGTCTGTCCCTTTCCCTTCTCTGCACTGCTGGTTCTGACTCCTGATACAACTCCCCAATATCCATTCATTCCTCATTCTCACTGGGTTTATAGTTATGTGTAACTGTCACTGTGTCTGTCCCTTTCCCTTCTCTGCACTGCTGGTTCTGACTCCTGATACAACTCCCCAATATCCATTCATTCCTCATTCTCACTGGGTTTATAGTTATGTGTAACTGTCACTGTGTCTGTCCCTTTCCCTTCTCTGCACTGCTGGTTCTGACTCCTGATACAACTCCCCAATATCCATTCATTCCTCATTCTCACTGGGTTTATAGTTATGTGTAACTGTCACTGTGTCTGTCCCTTTCCCTTCCCTGCACTGCTGGTTCTGACTCCTGATACAACTCCCCAATATCCATTCATTCCTCATTCTCACTGGGTTTATAGTTATGTGTAACTGTCACTGTGTCTGTCCCTTTCCCTTCTCTGCACTGCTGGTTCTGACTCCTGATACAACTCCCCAATATCCATTCATTCCTCATTCTCACTGGGTTTATAGTTATGTGTAACTGTCACTGTGTCTGTCCCTTTCCCTTCCCTGCACTGCTGGTTCTGACTCCTGATACAACTCCCCAATATCCATTCATTCCTCATTCTCACTGGGTTTATAGTTATGTGTAACTGTCACTGTGTCTGTCCCTTTCCCTTCCCTGCACTGCTGGTTCTGACTCCTGATACAACTCCCCAATATCCATTCATTCCTCATTCTCACTGGGTTTATAGTTATGTGTAACTGTCACTGTGTCTGTCCCTTTCCCTTCTCTGCACTGCTGGTTCTGACTCCTGATACAATCGGAAGCCACGTCTGCCTGTCGCTTTCTATTTCCTGCCCAGGAAGCAATGTATCAGTAGGGAGATGGCTGAGTGGGTTGGGAAGAAGCCTGCGAGGCTGATTTCTGCTACATTGTTGCAAGAGACAAAACAGGAAGAAAAATGGCTAGACAGACACTGCCGTTAATAGAAATGACATTTACATGTAACTATAAAACCTGTGATATTTTTAATGAATGTACATTGGGAAGTTGCTCAGAATTATATTTTCTTTCATTAGGCAAAATGTTCTTTTTGGGCTTATATTCCCTTTAAGTTCTGTCAGGTTGGTGATGGTCCCACCGCAAGCAGGTTATACCCTCAGTTCACATATGATTTGAAAATATTAATGTATAGGAACTATTATAGCAAATAGGTGGCACATTGCTGGCTGGTCTCTAGGTTCAATTCCAGTCAGGGCACTATCTGCAAGGAGTGTGTTTCCCCCGAGCACCCAGGTTTCCTCCTATACCTCCACTGGGGCAGGGGCTGATGGGAATGTGATAGGGACCTTAGATTGTAAGCTCACTGGGGCAGGGGCTGATGGGAATGTGATAGGGACCTTAGATTGTAAGCTCACTGGGGCAGGGGCTGATGGGAATGTGATAGGGACCTTAGATTGTAAGCTCACTGGGGCAGGGGCTGATGGGAATGTGATAGGGACCTTAGATTGTAAGCTCACTGGGGCAGGGACTGATGGGAATGTGATAGGGTCCTTAGATTGTAAGCTCACTGGGGCAGGGGCTGATGGGAATGTGATAGGGACCTTAGATTGTAAGCTCACTGGGGCAGGGGCTGATGGGAATGTGATAGGGACCTTAGATTGTAAGCTCACTGGGGCAGGGGCTGATGGGAATGTGATAGGGTCCTTAGATTGTAAGCTCACTGGGGCAGGGGCTGATGGGAATGTGATAGGGACCTTAGATTGTAAGCTCACTGGGGCAGGGACTGATGGGAATGTGATAGGGGCCTTAGATTGTAAGCTCCACTGGGGCAGGGGCTGATGGGAATGGGATAGGGACCTTAGATTGTAAGCTCACTGGGGCAGGGACTGATGGGAATGTGATAGGGACCTTAGATTGTAAGCTCACTGGGGCAGGGACTGATGGGAATGTGATAGGGCCCTTAGATTGTAAGCTCCACTGGGGCAGGGGCTGCTGGGAATGTGATAGGGACCTTAGACTGTAAGCTCCACTGGGGCAGGGGCTGATGGGAATGTGATAGGGACCTTAGATTGTAAGCTCCACTGGGGCAGGGGCTGATGGGAATGTGATAGGGACCTTAGATTGTAAGCTCCACTGGGGCAGGGGCTGATGGGAATGTGATAGGGACCTTAGATTGTAAGCTCCACTGGGGCAGGGGCTGATGGGAATGTGATAGGGACCTTAGATTGTAAGCTCCACTGGGCAGGGACTGATGGGAATGTGATAGGGCCCTTAGATTGTAAGCTCCACTGGGGCAGGGGCTGATGGGAATGTGATAGGGACCTTAGATTGTAAGCTCCACTTGGGGCAGGGGCTGATGGGAATGTGATAGGGACCTTAGATTGTAAGCTCACTGGGGCAGGAACTGATGGGAATGTGATAGGGCCCTTAGATTGTAAGCTCACTGGGGCAGGGGCTGATGGGAATGTGATAGGGACCTTAGATTGTAAGCTCACTGGGGCAGGAACTGATGGGAATGGGATAGGGACCTTAGATTGTAAGCTCACTGGGGCAGGAACTGATGGGAATGGGATAGGGACCTTAGATTGTAAGCTCACTGGGGCAGGGGCTGATGGGAATGTGATAGGGACCTTAGATTGTAAGCTCACTGGGGCAGGGACTGATGGGAATGTGATAGGGACCTTAGATTGTAAGCTCACTGGGGCAGGGGCTGATGGGAATGTGATAGGGACCTTAGATTGTAAGCTCACTGGGGCAGGGACTGATGGGAATGGGATAGGGACCTTAGATTGTAAGCTCACTGGGGCAGGGACTGATGGGAATGGGATAGGGACCTTAGATTGTAAGCTCACCGGGGCAGGGGCTGATGGGAATGTGATAGGGACCTTAGATTGTAAGCTCACTGGGGCAGGGGCTGATGGGAATGTGATAGGGACCTTAGATTGTAAGCTCACTGGGGCAGGGACTGATGGGAATGGGATAGGGACCTTAGATTGTAAGCTCACTGGGGCAGGGGCTGATGGGAATGTGATAGGGACCTTAGATTGTAAGCTCACTGGGGAGGGGCTGATGGGAATGGGATAGGGGCCTTAGATTGTAAGCTCACTGGGGCAGGGACTGATGGGAATGGGATAGGGACCTTAGATTGTAAGCTCACTGGGGCAGGGGCTGATGGGAATGGGATAGGGGCCTTAGATTGTAAGCTCACTGGGGAGGGGCTGATGAGGATAAGCATAGGGACAGAGGAACTGTAGGATAATGTGTATATAGTGAGTACAGATTGGGCCATTTTGGGTTAAACAGCTGAGCCCCTTATCCTGTGTAGCAATAAGCTTCTGTCAGACACCCCATAAATGAATGTATTATTGCACCCACATTACGAGTCTGCGCCTGTATCTCCCTCCTCTCAAAGCTGCTCTTGTTGCCCCGAGTTTCCTATCGGAGGAAGAGCCTGCGGAAGTGTCAGTGAGACGGGAAGAGCCCCGCTGGGTCCCTCTCAGCAGAGACACTGCCTCTCATATCCAGCAGGATGTAGGGAGCACGTGTGGCTCCTATAGGGGGGCCCCGATGGGGGGCTTTTAAAGGGACAGCTCCCTAAACAGTGCAACCACTGTCTGCGATAGATTTTGGTTTATCCTTCCTGTTAACAGTAGATTTAGGCAGGCTTTTGTTCAGCAGCTCTCCAGTTTGGTATTTCAGCGTCTATCTGGTTGCTGGGGTCTTATTTACCCTAGCAACCAGGCAGTGGTTTGAACAAGAGATGGGACTATGAACAGGAGAGGGCCTGAATAGAAAGAAAACTATTAATAAGTAACAATAGCAATAAAATTGTAGCCCCCACGGAGCAATTATTAGTGGCTACCGGGGTCAGTGACCCCCATTTGAAAGCTAAAGGGAGGCAGACGACAGGTTGGTTTTCAGTAGGGCAGTCCGGGTCAATCGCTGCGTCATAACCCCACCCCCTGGGACATCACTGCCCCACCCAGGGGTTTCCGTGCCGGAGAGGTGGCAACCCTAGCTGGCAGTTTAGGGCAGTTGTGAATGAATGTTCACTGATTTGGTTATACCACGTGACCCCCATCACTTTTTTTGTTCGTTACAGGTCCAGTTGGGAATTACCGGACCTCGAGTCTGGCAAAATCACAGCCATCAGCGATTCCGATGGAGTCAACTACCCCTGGTACGGCAACACGACCGAGACTTGTACCGTCACCGGCCCCACCAAACGGGAGAGTAAGTTCACCGTCAGCATGAATGATAACTTCTACCCAAGCGTGACATGGGCGGTGCCTGTTAATGACGGCAACGTGCCAAAGCTGACGGGCATCCACCGGGACCAAAGCTTCACCACCTGGCTAGTGGCTACCAACATGAACACCAACGACATTATTATCCTTCACACGATAAAATGGAGGATGAGACTCGAAATCGAGGTCAACCCCAACCTGCCGTTAGGGCAACGAGCCAAACTAAAGGAGCCCTTTGGGCAAGAGCAACCGCAGGTACTCACTAAAAACGAACCCTTACCTCCTAGTGCACTGGTAAAACCCAACGCAAATGACGCCCAGGTTCTAATGTGGAGGCCGAAGAAAAGGCAAGGAGAAGTGGTCATACCGCCCCGGCGCCGGTAACGGAGACGGGTAGAAGAAATGAGCTGCTAATAGACAAAAAAAATCATATTTTTTTGCTTTATTCTAAGCTCGGGTATCACTGTGTTATTTTCTAGACTTGGAGGTTCTCCAGCCATCTAGAACATGAAGACGAACCTAGACGCTCAAGGACAAGTAGACTCTTGTAGACCATCCGCTTAATGTGACCCGTTGATAGGGGGGAATCCTACCTACTGAATGGCCAGTCATTGGCCCAATCACAATCGAGAGACCTCAATGTCCAAGGCCTTCAAATTTCATACCCCGTAGAACGCGTTGAGTCTAGCTCGATGGCTTCCTTCCATTTTAAGGAGGAAATCTACAAACTGGAGATTTGGAAGTTATTTATGATTTTTTTTTTTTTTTTAATCAAATGTACTTTTCATGCATTTTGCAAAATTGCCAAAATCTTCTTTTATTGGTTGATCATTTTAAAGGGGAAGGAAACCCAAGTATAACATATTGCACAATGAAAGCAGGTATCAGTCTAATATATATTAAGATCTTTCCATGATTTTAAAGTTGTCAAAAAGGGAGTACAGGTATGGGACCCGTTATCCAGAATGCTCGGGACCAAGGGTATTCCGGATAAGGGGTCTTTCCGTAATTTGGATCTTCGGACTGGACTGGCAGGACACCGGTAAAAAACTCTGTAGGCCCTTCCAATCCAGACCCAACCTGGAGCTCCCCTGTTACCAATGCTCCGCCGCAGCCCTCCCCTCCCCCACTCACTCAAGTATAAGGTACATATGTAGGGGTAAGGGCTGACAGTTGGTGAGCGGGCAGGCAGCAGGGGCCCCTGGGGTAGCAGCCTCTGGTGGTGGGCAGTAGAATGGGCAGAAAATGTGTAATTAATGTCTATTGGGAAGCTGCTTTCAGTTCGGGATTCGGCAGAATCCGTCGGAGTGGGTCCGGGGATTCAGCCGAACCCAAAATAGTGGGTTCGGGGGTTCAGCCGAACCCAAAAAAGTGGGTTCGGTGCATCCCTACTTTCATTATGCAACATTTAATACTGGGTTTCCTCCCCGATTAGGTTGTATTTGCAGCTTTTTTTGATTGGGGAGAGTGGCGTTTTTTTTCCCCCAATGGGACGTGACGCTGGAAGTAGTGTCATGTGACTGCCACGTGACACATATGATATTTTTGTTGTTGTATTCAGCTCCAACTCAGGGACAGGTAGCCCAATTGCACGGCTACTAAGGGTTGAATAAAACATTGCTGGGCAATGTTATTTCTTTTTCTTTTTTTTGGTTTGTTGTTTTTTATGTCCATATGTAACCCCAAGGGGCAAGTTGGGTGCTACCGGCAGATACCCTTGTCACCCACCTTTGCATAGACGGAACCACGGGCCAATAGAAATGAAGTATCTTTAGGGGAGCATGAGGAAAAGGCAGGGACAGATATTCATCATTTGCACAGGATGGAACGTATAGAATAGCTCAGATAATAAAGGGTTAATCTGCGAGTAATCGCCCATATCCGCACTGTTTTGCCTTGGATGGAATGCAGCGTGACCAGCTTGCCTTGTGGCCTATATTTAGCGCTAGCAGGGCGACAGACTCACGGTGGCATTTATTAAAGGGGTTGTACCGCTTTAAATCTAAGGCAACATGCAATTAGTCTTCATTTTTTATGTATTTAGCGTTTTGTTCTGGTTGCTATGGTCCAATTTTACCTAGCAACCGGGCCGTGGTTTGAAAGAGAGACAGGGATATGAATAGGGGAGGGCCTAAATAGAAAGATAAGTCATAAAAAGTAACAATAATAATAAAATTGGGGCTCACAGAGCAATAGTTTTTTTGGTTGCCGGGGTCAGCGACCCCCATTTGAAACTGGAAAGCGTCAGAAGAGGAAGGCAAATAATTCAAAAACTATAAGAAATATAAAAACAGTTGAAAAGCTGCTAAGAATAGGCCAGTCTATAACATAAACCTGAAGAAGAACCACCCTTATAAGGGGTTTCAAAGGGGTTATTGGCTGCCGTTGTGCACAGTGTCAGGCTGGGCCCCCTAAAGCCGACCAGAGAACCTAATAATATCAAGGGCCCACTTTCAAAAACATTGGCCCTAGCGAGTCCCTGAACGACCCCGGTCGTGCAACTTGGGGCCCCCGATCTCTGAAGTGCTGGCGTGGTTCCGCTGATCTCTGCATATGTCTACCCACAATTCCAAGGTGGAAATGATTCTGTAAGTCAATGTACTTCTGTGGGCGCGGGAATGTTCTCGTTTTAAACAAGGCCTCGTTCTTTATCATTTGCAGCAGAGTTTGTTTTTTTCTTCGTTTAGTGCCCCCCCCCCCCCCCCCACTGGGTGTGAATCAGCCCCAGACATAACAGATGGAACCCTGTCTCCACAAGTCAGATAGAGATACGGGAATGTTTTCTTGCAGTGAAAGCAAAATATTGTAACAATCGCACATGAAGATATGGAAGTCTCTAAGTCTGAGACAAAACCAAACCAAAAATAAAGAGTCGATTGGGGTTAAAAGTCACAAAGTTTGCACCCGGTCTAGTAACCCATAGCAACTAACCCGATTGTGTGTTTCTAACAGGTGACCAGATGATTGCTTGTTGCGGGTTAGTAGGCCTGGTGCAACTTTTATTATAATACTCCCAATGTAAGCTGAAGCCACTATGGTTTTCCCATACCCACACCCCCCAAACCTAGCTCCTCCCCCACTCCTGGCCATAGCCATACATATGCTGGAAGCCTTTTTCCCCAGTGTATCCTTTATATCATATGTTCCAGCCTCTATGGGCAAATAAAAGGCCATTCCTTTATATTGTAAGTACTCAGGGGCAAGGCCATTCCTTTATATTGTAAGTACTCAGGGGCAGGGCCATTCATTTATATTGTAAGTACTCAGGGGCAGGGCCATTCCTTTATATTGTAAGTACTCAGGGGCAAGGCCATTCCTTTATATTGTAAGTACTCAGGGGCAGGGCCATTCCTTTATATTGTAAGTACTCAGGGGCAAGGCCATTCCTTTATATTGTAAGTACTCAGGGGCAAGGCCATTCCTTTATATTGTAAGTACTCAGGGGCAAGGCCATTCCTTTATATTGTAAGTACTCAGGGGCAAGGCCATTCCTTTATATTGTAAGTACTCAGGGGCAAGGCCATTCCTTTATATTGTAAGTACTCAGGGGCAAGGCCATTCCTTTATATTGTAAGTACTCAGGGGCAGGGCCATTCATTTATATTGTAAGTACTCAGGGGCAGGGCCATTCCTTTATATTGTAAGTACTCAGGGGCAGGGCCATTCATTTATATTGTAAGTACTCAGGGGCAGGGCCATTCCTTTATATTGTAAGTACTCAGGGGCAAGGCCATTCCTTTATATTGTAAGTACTCAGGGGCAAGGCCATTCCTTTATATTGTAAGTACTCAGGGGCAAGGCCATTCCTTTATATTGTAAGTACTCAGGGGCAAGGCCATTCCTTTATATTGTAAGTACTCAGGGGCAAGGCCATTCCTTTATATTGTAAGTACTCAGGGGCAAGGCCATTCCTTTATATTGTAAGTACTCAGGGGCAGGGCCATTCATTTATATTGTAAGTACTCAGGGGCAGGGCCATTCCTTTATATTGTAAGTACTCAGGGGCAAGGCCATTCATTTATATTGTAAGTACTCAGGGGCAGGGCCATTCCTTTATATTGTAAGTACTCAGGGGCAGGGCCATTCATTTATATTGTAAGTACTCAGGGGCAGGGCCATTCATTTATATTGTAAGTACTCAGGGGCAAGGCCATTCCTTTATATTGTAAGTACTCAGGGGCAAGGCCATTCATTTATATTGTAAGTACTCAGGGGCAGGGCCATTCCTTTATATTGTAAGTACTCAGGGGCAGGGCCATTCATTTATATTGTAAGTACTCAGGGGCAGGGCCATTCCTTTATATTGTAAGTACTCAGGGGCAGGGCCATTCCTTTATATTGTAAGTACTCAGGGGCAAGGCCATTCCTTTATATTGTAAGTACTCAGGGGCAGGGCCATTCCTTTATATTGTAAGTACTCAGGGGCAGGGCCATTCCTTTATTATCTAAGTACTCAGGGGCAAGGCCATTCCTTTATATTGTAAGTACTCAGGGGCAAGGCCATTCCTTTATATTGTAAGTACTCAGGGGCAAGGCCATTCCTTTATATTGTAAGTACTCAGGGGCAAGGCCATTCCTTTATATTGTAAGTACTCAGGGGCAAGGCCATTCCTTTATATTGTAAGCACTCAGGGGCAGGGCCATTCCTTTATATTGTAAGTACTCAGGGGCAAGGCCATTCCTTTATATTGTAAGTACTCAGGGGCAAGGCCATTCCTTTATATTGTAAGTACTCAGGGGCAGGGCCATTCCTTTATATTGTAAGTACTCAGGGGCAAGGCCATTCCTTTATATTGTAAGTACTCAGGGGCAAGGCCATTCCTTTATATTGTAAGTACTCAGGGGAAGGCCATTCCTTTATATTGTAAGTACTCAGGGGCAGGGCCATTCCTTTATATTGTAAGTACTCAGGGGCAGGGCCATTCCTTTATATTGTAAGTACTCAGGGACAGGGCCATTCCTTTATATTGTAAGTACTCAGGGGCAGGGCCATTCCTTTATATTGTAAGTACTCAGGGGCAAGGCCATTCATTTATATTGTAAGTACTCAGGGGCAAGGCCATTCCTTTATATTGTAAGTACTCAGGGGCAGGGCCATTCCTTTATATTGTAAGTACTCAGGGGCAAGGCCATTCCTTTATATTGTAAGTACTCAGGGGCAGGGCCATTCCTTTATATTGTAAGTACTCAGGGGCAAGACCATTCCTTTATATTGTAAGTACTCAGGGGCAGGGCCATTCCTTTATATTGTAAGTACTCAGGGGCAGGGCCATTCCTTTATATTGTAAGTACTCAGGGGCAGGGCCATTCCTTTATATTGTAAGTACTCAGGGGCAAGGCCATTCCTTTATATTGTAAGTACTCAGGGGCAAGACCATTCCTTTATATTGTAAGTACTCAGGGGCAGGGCCATTCCTTTATATTGTAAGTACTCAGGGGCAAGACCATTCCTTTATATTGTAAGTACTCAGGGGCAGGGCCATTCCTTTATATTGTAAGTACTCAGGGGCAAGGCCATTCCTTTATATTGTAAGTACTCAGGGGCAAGACCATTCCTTTATATTGTAAGTACTCAGGGGCAGGGCCATTCCTTTATATTGTAAGTACTCAGGGGCAAGGCCATTCCTTTATATTGTAAGTACTCAGGGGCAGGGCCATTCCTTTATATTGTAAGTACTCAGGGGCAGGGCCATTCCTTTATATTGTAAGTACTCAGGGGCAGGGCCATTCCTTTATATTGTAAGTACTCAGGGGCAGGGCCATTCCTTTATATTGTAAGTACTCAGGGGCAAGGCCATTCCTTTATATTGTAAGTACTCAGGGGCAGGGCCATTCCTTTATATTGTAAGTACTCAGGGGCAGGGCCATTCCTTTATATTGTAAGTACTCAGGGGCAGGGCCATTCCTTTATATTGTAAGTACTCAGGGGCAAGACCATTCCTTTATATTGTAAGTACTCAGGGGCAGGGCCATTCCTTTATATTGTAAGTACTCAGGGGCAGGGCCATTCCTTTATATTGTAAGTACTCAGGGGCAAGACCATTCCTTTATATTGTAAGTACTCAGGGGCAGGGCCATTCCTTTATATTGTAAGTACTCAGGGGCAAGACCATTCCTTTATATTGTAAGTACTCAGGGGCAGGGCCATTCCTTTATATTGTAAGTACTCAGGGGCAAGGCCATTCCTTTATATTGTAAGTACTCAGGGGCAGGGCCATTCCTTTATATTGTAAGTACTCAGGGGCAGGGCCATTCCTTTATATTGTAAGTACTCAGGGGCAGGGCCATTCCTTTATTATCTAAGTACTCAGGGGCAAGGCCATTCCTTTATATTGTAAGTACTCAGGGGCAGGGCCATTCCTTTATATTGTAAGTACTCAGGGGCAAGGCCATTCCTTTATATTGTAAGTACTCAGGGGCAGGGCCATTCCTTTATACTTACAATACAAAACATAGGCTTTGCCCATGAGTACTTAGACTATAAAGTGAGGATATTACCCACAAATCCTTGTAATATAAAGGAAGGATATTACCTGTGAGTACTTAGAATATAAAGGAAGAGCTTTACCAGCGAGAATACAGAACATAGCTGCCCAAGGTGCAACACCACAAAACCCATGACCCGCTTGGTCACTGCTTTCCGCCACATTCCCTAGCTCACTGCTTCCTGCCATGTTCCCTAGCCACTTGCTCACTGCTTCCCGCCATGTTCCCTAGCCACTGGCTCACTGCTTCCCGCCATGTTCCCTAGCCACTTGCTCACTGCTTCCCACCATGTTCCCTAGCCACTTGCTCACTGCTTCCCGCCATGTTCCCTAGCCACTGGCTCACTGCTTCCCGCCATGTTCCCTAGCCACTGGCTCACTGCTTCCCGCCATGTTCCCTAGCCATTGGCTCACTGCTTCCCGCCATGTTCCCTAGCCATTGGCTCACTGCTTCCTGCCATGTTCCCTAGCCACTGGCTCACTGCTTCCTGCCATGTTCCCTAGCCACTGGCTCACTGCTTCCCACCATGTTCCCTAGCCATTGGCTCACTGCTTCCCACCATGTTCCCTAGCCATTGGCTCACAGACAGACCAGGATTTATACAAGGAAAGACCAGCTGACATGTCCTATAGGAGGAATATATATTAATTTTGTTGTTTCAAAAAACCTGGCCTGGAGCTACTGAGATTCGGACCGGCCATCTAGAATCGCCATTGTGCAAAGTGAAACGGGACAGATTTGCTCATCACTAGGCGCTATGCCTACTGAAACTGTACGAGATGGGAACCCTAGAACTACCACCACCTTGAACCAGGGATCCCCTGCATCAAGAGGCACAATTGTGCGCAATTCGGGCCGGGAGCTGAGATGGACGCACCCACGCCAAGTGCAACTATAAGGAAGCGATGAGTTGGATGTGAGTATATTTCGTGAATAGGGTCCTTTTTTCCGTAGCTGCTGTCACAACCTCAGGGCCGTGAGTTCCCAGACATAGGGCAGGACCCAAAGAGCAAACAGTTGGTTTCACAGGATGAGGCGTTTATTGGAGAAATGGCAAGTAGCCATCAGCAGGTTCCCATAAGCCAGTTGGTGGTAGCCAGCCTGCACTCTTGTTCCTTAGGGAGTAGGGAAATACACACAGTTGGGGGGAATCTTCTTGCCGCAGCTAAGGTAGATTCCAGGGGAACACAGGGGAGGGGGTCCTGCCGTAGCTAAGGTTACACCCCAGACAAAAGGCTCCTTGGAACTCTTGGCAGCCACCTTTGTAGCCAGAAAGGGAGCAGCCCCTGTCGTAAAACCAAAACAGGATTTGGCTCCTTCTGCCAACCCAAAGGCAGCCTCCAGAGGGGCCAATCATAGCTAATCCCACTGGGCCTATGGGAAGCCACCTAGGGAGCATGCCCAGTTCAGTCTTTTGCATTTACTAGACAGAGCACTGCTCTCACAAGGGGTAACTATGTGTATTGTGTCACTATGGGGTCTGGCTTTGTGTGCCCTCACAATAGGGGCAATTACATGGGGAGGGCCAGACAGAGCCGGCTGGATACACACAATACACACCTAGATGAGATTAACCTACACAATGCATCTGCTACAACAGGTAGGAGGGGGGCAGGGGGTACATTTCAGCATAAACAGAAATATCTCATAGTTTCATCCAACTTATACAGTTTGTTATGTCACAGCTGCTGTCCAGGGGCCCCTAGTGCCTAAGTGGTGCTGCCCCTTCCACCCTTAGGTTTTTGTATTACAGGTGGCCGCATCGCTAGTGCAGAGATCACAATAGCACTTTCTGCACCAGAGGATTCAAGATTATGATTTAAAAAATGGACTTTCTGCTCATGAAGTTACCAGAAGCAGCTTTTTGCCTGCTCAGTTGCAATAACTATAGAGGAAGAAGACCCTACTTCTGCAGATCCCAGGCTACCGGGCCTCTATAGCTACTTTGTGTAAGAACTTGGGCAAGGCCATTTCAGCACAATAATGCCCCCTATGCACAAAGCCGGGTCCTGCTGAGATGGGAATGGAAGAACCAGACCTCAACCCAACTGTAGGATGAATTTGGAACCCCATCTGTGTGCCAAACCTGATCCCCAACATCATTATTGTTCTTGTGGCTGAAGGGAAACCTATCCCACTAACAATGTCCCAACACCTAGTAGAAACATTCCCTGAAGAGTAGGGGCTGTTTTAGAAGCAAAGGAAGTGGCAACAAGTCAGGCCCAGACAGAATGGGTTGGCTGAGATGGGACTGGAAGACCTTGACTGCACAGAGCCCGGACCTCAACCCAACTGAACCCCTGTAGGATGAATAGGAACCCCATCTGTGTGCCAGACTTGATTCCCAACATCAGTGTCCAACCTCATTAATGTTCTTGTGGCTGAATGGACCAACTCCCTACAACAATGTTCCAACACCTAGTAAGAACCTTCCCTGTAGAGTAGGGGCTGTTATAGAAGCAAAGGAAGAGGCCACAAGTCAGGCCCAGACAGAATGGGTTGGCCGAGATGGGACTGGAAGACCTTGATTGCACAGAGCCCTGACCTCAACCCAACTGAACCCCTGTAGGATTAATTGGAACCCCATCTGTGTGCCAGACCTGATGCCCAACATCAGGGCCCGACATCATTAATGTTCTTGGGGCTGAATGGAAGCAACTTCCTACAACAATGTTCCAACACCTAGTAGGAACCTTCCCTGAAGAGTAGGGGCTGTTTTAGAAGCAAAGGAAGTGGCAACAAGCCAGGCCCAGACAGAATGGGTTGGCTGAGATGGGACTGGAAGACCTTTACTGCACAGAGCCCTGACCTCAACCCAACTGAACCCCTGTAGGATGAATTGGAACCCCATCTCTGTGCAAGACCTGATGCCCAACATCAGGGCTCAACCTCATTAATGTTCTTGTGGCTGAAGGGAAGCAACTCCCTACAACAATGTTCCAACACCTAGTAGGAACCTTCCCAGAAGAGTAGGGGCAGTTATAGCAGTAAAGAGGGGGCAACTGCCCCTTGGACAGGACGATGGACAGGACGATGGACAGGACGATGGACAGGACGATGGACAGGACGATGGACAGGACGATGGACAGGACGATGGACAGGACGATGGACAGGACGATGGACAGGACGATGGACAGGACGATGGACAGGCAGGGGTCCCCAGACTTCTGGCCATACAGTGTATCTAGACCCTAAGTCATGAAGCACAAGAGCCCTTATTTCCTCTAGACAGGAAGGAAGTCATTAAGATGACAACGTAGAAAACCATTGGCCATGGCGGAGTTAAGCATACAGGGTTTAGCCGCTTTGTGCCAGAGCTTCCCGGCATTAGAGTCGGGCGCAGCCTCCCGGTGATTCATACAGAGAGAAATGCGGCCGTCGCTGAACTGAAACCACCTCCTATTCAGGTTGCTTTAGCCGGAACTCAATCAAAAGCATCGCTGAAAGATGGAACTGAATTTTTTTGTTGTTTACCTGCGGTTCTGGGGCTTTTGAGAGAACTATGCTTGGGCAGCGGCTCGCCCTAAATATAGAAATGGCCGCCCGTATATAATGAGAGAACCAGCCATTTGCATCACGAACCTATGGGCAGACGGAGCCGCGCCCTGGGGCTTTTATTGGGAACAATAGAACGTTCTACTTTGATCTTTTTATTCTATATTTGCCCCAATCCTGCTTTGTGCTAAATATATCATTAAATCACTGCCCTGTGATGTCAATAGGCCCCATCGGTATATTTGTAGCCCCTATTCATACGCCGTATTATTCAGCACTTTGCAGGGATTGTTCAGGCTCTGTAGTCACAAGTGCTCACAAGTGTCAGCCGGGCTTTAACCTGCGCCCTTTCTATCCCCAAAATGCCCCGAGGGTACGAAGGGGTTTAAGGAACTGCACCTGGACCACTCTTAAGCCGTCCTACAGGGGGAGCTATGGGGCAGTTTCGTCACGGTAGAAGAGGGGGATGGTTGTGTCATCCATAGGCATTACCAGTATGATGGCTGGAACACATCGGGCCCTATGGGGCAGGGGCTGATGGGAATGTGATAGGGACCTTAGATTGTACGCTCCACTGGGGCAGGGGCTGATGGGAATGTGATAGGGACCTTAGATTGTAAGCTCACTGGGGAAGGGACGGATGGGAATGGGATAGGGACCTTAGATTGTAAGCTCACTGGGGCAGGGACTGATGGGAATGTGATAGGGACCTTAGATTGTAAGCTCACTGGGGCAGGGACTGATGGGAATGTGATAGGGACCTTAGATTGTAAGCTCACTGGGGCAGGGGCTGATGGGAATGTGATAGGGACCTTAGATTGTAAGCTCACTGGGGCAGGGACTGATGGGAATGTGATAGGGACCTTAGATTGTAAGCTCACTGGGGCAGGGACTGATGGGAATGTGATAGGGACCTTAGATTGTAAGCTCACTGGGGCAGGGGCTGATGGGAATGTGATAGGGACCTTATATTGTAAGCTCACTGGGGCAGGGGCTGATGGGAATGTGATAGGGACCTTAGATTGTAAGCTCACTGGGGCAGGGGCTGATGGGAATGTGATAGGGACCTTAGATTGTAAGCTCACTGGGGCAGGGGCTGATGGGAATGGGATAGGGACCTTAGATTGTAAGCTCACTGGGGCAGGGGCTGATGGGAATGTGATAGGCACCTTAGATTGTAAGCTCACTGGGGCAGGGACTGATGGGAATGTGATAGGTACCTTAGATTGTAAGCTCACTGGGGCAGGGGCTGATGGGAATGTGATAGAGACCTTAGATCAGGGGGCTCAAACTCAATTTACCTGGGGGCCGCAGGAGGCAAAGTCAGGATGAGGCTGGGCCGCATAAGGGATTTTACAAAAAATTGGCTTTCAAGGGATAATGCAAGGCACAGCGGGCGGGAGCTGCTGATTGCGGAAATGACGTTATGCCATCATAACAGTTATTATGGGAAGACGTTCTGTGTGCACAATTAGCTCCTTAGCAGCTAATTGTGCACACAGAACGTCTTCCCATAATAACTGTTATGATGGCATAACGTCATTTCCGCAATCAGCAGCTCCCGCCCGTCGTGCCTTGCATTATCCCTTGAATCGCAATAAAAATCGTGATCCATTCATTGCTTTTGAGAAGGTGTTGGTGCGGGCCACAAAATACTGTACCGAGGGCCGCAAATGGCCCGCGGGCCGCGAGTTTGACACCCCTGCCTTAGATTGTAAGCTCACTGGGGCAGGGACTGATGGGAATGTGATAGGGACCTTAGATTGTAAGCTCACTGGGGCAGGGGCTGATGGGAATGTGATAGGGACCTTAGATTGTAAGCTCACTGGGGCAGGGACTGATGGGAATGTGATAGGGACCTTAGATTGTAAGCTCACTGGGGCAGGGACTGATGGGAATGGGATAGGGACCTTAGATTGTAAGCTCACTGGGGCAGGGACTGATGGGAATGTGATAGGGACCTTAGATTGTAAGCTCACTGGGGCAGGGGAATGCAGAGAATTGGATCAGACACTGACTGGTATCAAACCCAGTTCTAAATGGCAGCCGTGCTGCTCAGTGCCACCCAAGGATGGTGTAACCCAGAAGCCATTGCAGGTATATATGCCCCAAGCTGTTAGACAAGGAGAGAAGAGTCAAATGACTCCCATAAAGCTCATTTTACAGAGAAAGGAGAATGTGATAGTGTCGGTGGGGGAAAGTCACACTGGGGCCGGTGATACCAAATCTCCCAGCAGGTTCGGCTGCACCCGACACTGGGCACTGTGAGTGGGGAGGTGAGTGCAGCCGGTCGGGCTCCGGTTACCAACCCACGGTATAATTAGAAAGGCTATTCATAGCCCAGAGGCGCTTCCAACAACTAGTGTTACAGGTAGCAGCCATCTTGACCCATCCCCTAACATCTCCATGGCGACAGCCTTGGCCACTCAGGGCTCTGCAAATGGTGCCGGCAATAAGGTGCAACAAATGCCACTTCCACAGAACTACAGGAACATTCTGCATTCCACACATGCTCAGGCTTGCTGTTGTTGTTGCAGTTGGTCCTGTTGATCATTAGGCCTTTAATATCGTGGGATCTGATTGGTTACAGTTCTTGCCCTGCCCCTCTTTAGAGTTGGTTGCACCCAGACCAAAAAAACGTTACCATGGTTATTAAACAGAGACTGGGCTGGCAGGGCCCTATCTAAGGGCCATTTGGGCAGTGGGGTAACTGGGCCCCACAGCAAGTTCAATTAAGGGCCCCAAAACACCAGTAAATTGACCTATTCCACCAAAATTGCTCATTGGTTGGGGTCCTACTGGCCCTCCTGGCAACCAGGGCCTAATTTATATAAAGGCCCCCCAGGGCCAGTGGCTAGTGGGGGGGGGGGGGGGGGGGCAGATTGTCACCCCACACTGACCTGAATGTGACATGGCGTGACGCACTGCAATTATTTATATAAATGCCCGACAATCAATGTCTTTGGGGGGCCCTGGCCAGCATAGTGTTAGGGGGGCACTGTGTATGGGGGCAATTGGGGGCACTGTCTTTGAGGGGGGCATTGTGTATGGGGGACCTGGCCAGCATAGCGTTAGGGGGGCCCTGTGTATGGGGGCACTGTCTTCGGGGGAGGGCAATTGGGGGCACTGTGTATGGCGGCAATGTCTTTGGGGGCCCTGGCCAGCATAGCATTGGGGGGGGGGCTGTGTATGGGGGCATTGTCTTTGGGGGGGCAATTGGGGCCACTGTGTATGGGGCCACTGTCTTGGGGGGGGGGCAATTGGGGCCAATGTGTATGGCAGCTATTGGGGCCACTGTGTATGGGGGCACTGTCTTTGGGGGGCCCTGGCCAGCATAGCATTAGGGGGGGCCCTGTGTATGGGGGCACTGTCTTTGAGGGGGGGGGGGGCAATTGGGGGCACTGTGTATAGAGGGCCCTGGCCAGCATAGCGTTAGTGGGGCCCTGATACTTTTTATGTCTGTGTGTCCTTTGTACTGATGGGAGGGGCCCCGTGATTCCTGATGGCGGCCCTGCATACAAATATAGATTATGCCACCAAAATGTTCCAACCTGTCCAATTACAGAAAGGCTAGCTACCCATGGCAGGATAATATCCGCTCAACTTCATTCCTGCATTCAAACAAATGCCCATTTACTCCGGTGACCCTGCGGCAGCCATCTTGCCTTGTTGTAGCTATTGCCCGACACTCTCCCTACCTACAAGCCCCCATTTGTAATAAAAGGAACTCAGTTTGCCCAGGAGCAGTAACCCAAAGCAACCAATAAGATGTTTGCTATGAACCAGGTGACCAGGAAATGCTTTCTGATGATTGGCTGCGGTGGGTTACTGCTCCTGGGCTAGGCGCTAGGCACGGGCAGAACAGCACGTTATTACTGCCATTATTAAAGGGTAACTTCGCTATTCGGAAATTCACTGACTCACTATTCCCAGAAGCGCCGGCTTTATACAGAGCATCGGGGGAGCCCACGGAACCCACAGTTTCCTCAGTAGAAGGATTATTTGGGTTAAAGTTCTGACACACAGAAGCGCCGTTTGTTTTTCCCACATGTGGGGGTAATGGCCACCCTGGCTTCTAACAATTACATGGTTGCTATCATTTCACATTCCCTAGCAACCAGGCGGTGGTTTAGACCAGCGCTTTCCAACTTATAACATACCATGGGTTGTGGGTAGGATTTTCAGAAGTCCTGGGTCCATATTTCTTATCTTATGTTATCTATGATTTACTCCTTAACATTTGTTTAAACTTTTTTTCCCTGTCCACTTCTGATGATGTCACTTCCGCTTTGCAGCAACAGCACTTCCTGTTTAATGGTGGTCAATGGGTCGTGGATGGATAAGGCAGTTGTGGGATGGGGAGAGGGTTAAAGCGAGTTATAATGCAGTTTGTGGGCCTCTAAAATTGGTTCTGGGGGGCCACACCCAGCTCGCGGCCCCCCCCAGCTGGGCAGCCCTGGTTTAGAGACAGGAAGAAGAATAGGACTGATAATAAAAAAAAGAATAACCATGAAAACAAAGTTGCATGTTAAACTGACTTTTTGGTTGCTGGATATTAAATGATCCCCCCAGTAAGCAGATTATTTAATGATTTGCTCCGGGGGGGGGGGGGGGCTCTCTGACAGCCAGTTAATGGGCACCACAGCTTATTACAGGGTACAGGGGGGGCACATGTGACAACACGCCAGCTACATAGTTACATCCTTGAAATTTGAAATGTGGCCCCAAGATCAGCTATTCGCTATCCACAATGCAGCGCTGCAGAGCTACCCAGAGGCCCCCCCCCCCCCCAGACCAATAAATAGTGACTGTCTGTGGCACCTTACAGCCCCCCCTGGCATTCCCAGTACCCAGAGGCACAAACAGCCCCCCAGCCCAATAAATAGTGACTGTCTGTGGCACCTTACAGCCCCCCTGGCATTCCCAGTACCCAGAGGCACAAACAGCCCCCCCCCCCCAGCCCAATAAATAGTCACTGTCTGTGGCACCTTACAGCCCCCCTGGCATTCCCAGTACCCAGAGGCACAAACAGCCCCCCCAGCCCAATAAATAGTGACTGTCTGTGGCACCTTACAGCCCCCCTGGCATTCCCAGTACCCAGAGGCACAAACAGCCCCCCCCCCCCCAGCCCAATAAATAGTCACTGTCTGTGGCACCTTACAGCCCCCCTGGCATTCCCAGTACCCAGAGGCACAAACACCCCCCCAGCCCAATAAATAGTGACTGTCTGTGGCACCTTACAGCCCCCCTGGCATTCCCAGTACCCAGAGGCACAAACAGCCCCCCCAGCCCAATAAATAGTGACTGTCTGTGGCACCTTACAGCCCCCCTGGCATTCCCAGTACCCAGAGGCACAAACAGCCCCCCCCAGCCCAATAAATAGTGACTGTCTGTGGCACCTTACAGCCCCCCTGGCATTCCCAGTACCCAGAGGCACAAACAGCCCCCCCAGCCCAATAAATAGTGACTGTCTGTGGCAACTTACAGCCCCCCTGGCATTCCCAGTACCCAGAGGCACAAACAGCCCCCCCCCAGCCCAATAAATAGTGACTGTCTGTGGCACCTTACAGCCCCCCTGGCATTCCCAGTACCCAGAGGCACAAACAGCCCCCCAGCCCAATAAATAGTGACTGTCTGTGGCAACTTACAGCCCCCCTGGCATTCCCAGTACCCAGAGGCACAAACAGCCCCCCCCAGCCCAATAAATAGTGACTGTCTGTGGCACCTTACAGCCCCCCTGGCATTCCCAGTACCCAGAGGCACAAACAGCCCCCCCAGCCCAATAAATAGTGACTGTCTGTGGCACCTTACAGCCCCCCTGGCATTCCCAGTACCCCAGAGGCACAAACAGCCCCCCCCAGCCCAATAAATAGTGACTGTCTGTGGCACCTTACAGCCCCCCTGGCATTCCCAGTACCCAGAGGCACAAACAGCCCCCCCAGCCCAATAAATAGTGAGTGTCTGTGGCACCTTACAGCCCCCCTGGCATTCCCAGTACCCAGAGGCACAAACAGCCCCCCCAGCCCAATAAATAGTGACTGTCTGTGGCACCTTACAGCCCCCCTGGCATTCCCAGTACCCAGAGGCACAAACAGCCCCCCCAGCCCAATAAATAGTGACTGTCTGTGGCACCTTACAGCCCCCCTGGCATTCCCAGTACCCAGAGGCACAAACAGCCCCCCCCAGCCCAATAAATAGTGACTGTCTGTGGCACCTTACAGCCCCCCTGGCATTCCCAGTACCCAGAGGCACAAACAGCCCCCCAGCCCAATAAATAGTGACTGTCTATGGCACCTTACAGCCCCCCTGGCATTCCCAGTACCCAGAGGCACAAACAGCCCCCCAGCCCAATAAATAGTGACTGTCTGTGGCACCTTACAGCCCCCCTGGCATTCCCAGTACCCAGAGGCACAAACAGCCCCCCCAGCCCAATAAATAGTGACTGTCTGTGGCACCTTACAGCAGCCTGGCATTCCCAGTACCCAGAGGCACAAACAGCCCCCTCAGCCCAATAAATAGTGACTGTCTGTGGCACCTTACAGCCCCCCTGGCATTCCCAGTACCCAGAGGCACAAACAGCCCCCCCAGCCCAATAAATAGTGACTGTCTGTGGCACCTTACAGCCCCCCCTGGCATTCCCAGTACCCAGAGGCACAAACAGCCCCCCCCCAGCCCAATAAATAGTGACTGTCTGTGGCACCTTACAGCCCCCCTGGCATTCCCAGTACCCAGAGGCACAAACAGCCCCCCCAGCCCAATAAATAGTGACTGTCTGTGGCAACTTACAGCCCCCCTGGCATTCCCAGTACCCAGAGGCACAAACAGCCCCCCCCAGCCCAATAAATAGTGACTGTCTGTGGCACCTTACAGCCCCCCTGGCATTCCAGTACCCAGAGGCACAAACAGCCCCCCCAGCCCAATAAATAGTGACTGTCTGTGGCACCTTACAGCCCCCCTGGCATTCCCAGTACCCAGAGGCACAAACAGCCCCCCCCAGCCCAATAAATAGTGACTGTCTGTGGCACCTTACAGCCCCCCTGGCATTCCCAGTACCCAGAGGCAGACAAGAGACTGCAGGCCAGTGACGGGGGCCCTTACAGACATAACATAGCCAAGAATGAGATTCCTGCAGCAGCGGGGGGGGGGTTCAGGGCTGTAGGAAAGGAAGGTTATGGGCCACAGGCACTGTAAGTTCTGAGCATTACAGGAAAGGGTGATACAGAACTTTGGGCAGGAAAGGTCAGGGGCACGAGCCACATTCCTTCTATATATAAATGGGGGGGGGGGGAAGAGATGTCGCTGACACCTGCAGGAAAGCTCACGTCTCACAGAAATAACTGGATTATTGAAATAGACACAGACAAGGAAGCCGCCGGAGTCTCACAAGGAACAGAACGATGCGGCTGATAATAGCGCAGGAGAAACAGCCCACGGTGAGGAACTGGTTAAACAGAACCAAGAAACTCTCCTTATCCAGGGTCCCACACAGTCCTTATGGGGGCGGGTCACCTTTTATTTATCTTTAGCTTAGTTATAGAATGTACAATTCTAAACAATGTTTCAATTGGTCTTCATTATTTATTTCTTATAGTTTTTGAATTATTTGCCTTCTTCTTCCAACGCTTTGCGGCTTTCAAATGGGGGTCACTGACCCCGGCAGCCAAAAAACGTCAGTGAAGCTCCAATTTTATGGTTATTGTTACTCTTTATTACTTTATTCCTATACCCGTCTCTCATTCAAACCACTCACTGGTTGCTAAGGCTATTTGGACCCTAGCAACCAGATAGCGGTTAACTCCAAACTGGAGAGCTGCTGAATGATTATTGAAATAATAAAATAAAAAAACTACAAATAAAAAATGAAGACCAACTGCAAATTGTCTAGGAATATCACTCTCTACATCATGACAAATCAAATAAGTCATGTGTTCATTGCAATACAAGATAAAGCATTGGATATTTATATACAGAAGCTTTTTATTGCATGGTCACATGTCCCAACAGCAGCCAATCCTCTGCTGAGAAATGCGGCTTTGTACCCTATAACCCTGGTGGCTCCACCAATGACACAGAAATATAATAAAGTGACAGAACCGTTATCCTGACTATAGAAACAGGTTTGGACAAGTGAACACATTTGCCCTAGGCCTTAGTTCTGTGGCTGTCAGACTTACAGTCCAAGCCACGCCCCCCATGGAGGGCCAGCCTCTGGCCGCCGCCCACTTGGCTTAAACCCCATTAAAGGTCTAGGAAATCATTTGCAGTGTGCAGGTCCTACTACCCATTTAACTACTTACCTGCCACAGAGCTCTTGTACCTAATGACTACTAAGCACCATGTATTCAGCCGTTGCTAGGCACTGTTTGCATACCAGCGACCAAAAAGTTCAATACAATTAAAAACACTTTGATCAGTTTCTTCCCGTTTTTTTCCCTAAACGACTTATCTAGCCATAATGATCCCTTTAGTTAAGAGGTTTGCCTTTATATAAGACCCCTGCCCCCCCACACACAAACAATACAACGTGTCAGTAACTAGAACAAAACCTTTTATTCTGGAACGTAAAACAGCGCATCCTACTGGACGGGGAATATATAAAAGGAGACTTGCTGGCGACTGTCCGTGGTGCAATATAGGGGGCACAGCGGGCAAAACTGGCAACTTCTTACTCAACTTCTCCAGCCTCCAAACCCAGGGGATGTGCTGTATGGGAGAGAGAATGTCACACTGTATATACAGGTACCGGTTTCTTTACCTTGGGTTCCGTTAGACTACAACTCCCAGAATGCTTCAATTTGGCTGCTACTTGACTTTGTGGAGAACTACAGCTTAACCATAGCAACCAATTAGCAATTAGATCTGAACAGTCACCTACAAGTTAGAAAACCAAAGCAAAGATCTGATTGGTTGCTAAGGGCAAAATCACCAGTGATGTTGGCTTATGTTCTATAAGAAATATAAATCCCAAAGTATGGCTGTTGGAGTAAAGATGAGCTGTGGCCCCTTGCTCTGGGGGACTGGCCCCCGAATCAACTAATATACCGATAACAGTTGGGATTGGTGGAAACACAATTATACGAAATGTAATGTGTGTGTGTAGCCACCTTTAGTAGCCAACTGCATACCAAGTAGCCTAATGTGTAATAGTATTAACCCTTGTAGAACCCCAGACTTCCCTATGCTACTGAAAGGCACGGGGGCCCCCCGTCCCATAGGTGGGGGTTACAAATACACATAGCACTGGGGGGCCCAGCATTATATAGGCTGAAGGCTCCTTATATATGACTGATACTTACGGATTGGAAACACCGAAGCCAAACCCTAGGGGACAAAGAGGAAGAGTTATTCAGAGGAATTCATTGGTCCGTGTGTATAAGCCAGTCACAAATAAGGAGCCACTACCTACCTCCAGGGTTCCCTGTGGCTCCTCCTGTGCCAGAACCAAACCCAGAGAATCCACTGCTCTGGCCTCCAAACCCAGGGCTCTGCTGGGAAATGGAGCCAAAGGTTGGGGCGTTTTGGGTGGCTAAGGTCCCGAAAGAAGCACCGCCGGTGTTGGTTCCAAATCTGTGAGAAGTCAGGTGTTAGAAACAGGAGGGTGGGAAGGGTACGGCCATGATATAAACATTACCTACTACTGGGGGTGTGGCCTTCTGTACATCGAGGGGGTCCTGCAGAACTGTACTTAGTACCTACGCTGGCATAGACCTATGGTATCTCTCTGTACAGGCTATGAGCAAACTTAGGGGGCTGTTCCTGCTGAATTGTGCTTAGTACAGGGGAATCCCTATGTGCATAGTTTTATGGTATCTCTCTGTACAGGCTATGAGCAAACTTAGGGGGCTGTTCCTGCTGAATTGTGCTTAGTACAGGGGAATCCCTATGAGCCATAGTTTTATGGTATCTCTCTGTACAGGCTATGAGCAAACTTAGGGGGCTGTTCCTGCTGAATTGTGCTTAGTACAGGGGAATCCCTATGCTGCCATAGTTTTATGGTATCTCTCTGTACAGGCTATGGGCAAACTTAGGGGGCTGTTCCTGCTGAATTGTGCTTAGTACAGGGGAATCCCTATGTGCCATAGTTTTATGGTATCTCTCTGTACAGGCTATGAGCAAACTTAGGGGGCTGTTCCTGCTGAATTGTGCTTAGTACAGGGGAATACCCATGATGGTATAGTTCCAGGATATTACTATAATATTTCCCTGTACAGGGTATGAAGCAAATTTATAGGTGCTGTGGTCACATGATCAGACTGAATATACACATTTTTGTTTAATTCCTGGGACAGACTTACCCAAATCCTCCGGTGCTGGAGGCAGAAGTCCCCTCGCCGAACACTTTGCCTCCCGCCGAGCCCAGAGGGCTTGAAAAGGCTGCCGCTGTACCGAATGCTGGCGACCCTCCGAAACCTGGGGATCCCCCAAATGTTGGAGGGCTGCCGAACACCGGAGCAGCGCCAAAGCCACCTGAGCAAAACAGAGGCAAAAAATAAAGGAGGAGGAGAAAGGAGACACAATTATACAATCATCATACACAGAGTAATAACTAACTGCTCCATACAGAACCTGGAGGCTAAAGCTGCTAATAAGGGCATTATGGGTAACAGCTATTTCTAAAATGTTTATATTTTGCCTGTAGTGTTTTTACTGTCAATAAAATTCCCACTCATATATAAAAACAAATATACAGAGAAGGAATGCTCTGGGCACACAATAAGCTGTACCCCCATACTGTACTGTCTAAGGGAAACACTATGGCACCTCCCTCCCATATGTATAAATACAAATATACAGAGAAGGAATGTTCTGGGCACACAATAAGCTGTACCCCCATACTGTACTGTCTAAGAGAAACACTATGGCACCTCCCTCCCATATGTATAAATACAAATATACAGAGAAGGAATGTTCTGGGCACACAATAAGCTGTACCCCCATACTGTACTGTCTAAGGGAAACACTATGGCACCTCCCTCCCATATGTATAAATACAAATATACAGAGAAGGAATGTTCTGGGCACACAATAAGCTGTACCCCCATACTGTAGTGTCTAAGGGAAACACTATGGCACCTCCCTCCCATATGTATAAATACAAATATACAGAGAAGGAATGTTCTGGGCACACAATAAGCTGTACCCCCATACTGTACTGTCTAAGGGAAACACTATAGCACCTCCCTCCCATATGTATAAATACAAATATACAGAGAAGGAATGTTCTGGGCACACAATAAGCTGTACCCCCATACTGTACTGTCTAAGGGAAACACTATGGCACCTCCCTCCCATATGTATAAATACAAATATACAGAGAAGGAATGTTCTGGGCACACAATAAGCTGTACCCCCATACTGTACTGTCTAAGGGAAACACTATGGCACCTCCCTCCCATATGTATAAATACAAATATACAGAGAAGGAATGTTCTGGGCACACAATAAGCTGTACCCCCATACTGTACTGTCTAAGGGAAACACTATGGCACCTCCCTCCCATATGTATAAATATACAGAAAATAAATTATCTTTGCACAGACAGAAGTACAGGTATGGGATCCCTCATCTGGAAACCCGTTATCCAGAAAGCTCAAAATAACGGAAAGCCCGTTTCCCATAGACTCCATTTTAAGCAAAAAATTAAGAATTTTAAAACGGATTCCCTTTTCTCTGTAATAATAAAACAGTACCTGTACTTGATCCCAACTAAGATATAATTACCCCTTATTGGGGGCAGAACAGCCCTATTGGGTTTATTTAATGTTTAAATGATTCCCTTTTCTCTGTAATAATAAAACAGTCCCTGTACTTGATCCCAACTAAGATATAATTACCCCTTATTGGGGCAGAACAGCCCTATTGGGTTTATTTAATGGTTAAATGATTCCCTTTTCTCTGTAATAATAAAACAGTACCTGTACTTGATCCCAACTAAGATATAATTACCCCTTATTGGGGGCAGAACAACCCTATTGGGTTTATTTAATGGTTAAATGATTCCCTTTTCTCTGTAATAATAAAACAGTACCTGTACTTGATCCCAACTAAGATATAATTACCCCTTATTGGGGGCAGAACAGCCCTATTGGGTTTATTTCATGGTTAAATGATTCCCTTTTCTCTGTAATAATAAAACAGTACCTGTACTTGATCCCAACTAAGATATAATTATCCCTTATTGGGGGCAAAACAATCCTATTGGGTTTATTTAATGGTTAAATGATTCCCTTTTCTCTGTAATAATAAAACAGTACCTGTACTTGATCCCAACTAAAATATAATTACCCCTTATTGGGGCAGAACAGCCCTATTGGGTTTATTTAATGGTTAAATGATTCCCTTTTCTCTGTAATAATAAAACAGTACCTGTACTTGATCCCAACTAAGATATAATTACCCCTTATTGGGGGCAGAACAGTCCTATTGGGTTTATTTCATGGTTAAATGATTCCTTTTTCTCTGTAATAATAAAACAGTACCTGTACTTGATCCCAACTAAGATATAATTACCCCTTATTGGGGGCAGAACAGCCCTATTGGGTTTATTTAATGTTTTATTGATTTTTTTTTTTAATTACGGAAAGACCCCTTATCAGGAATACCCTTGGTCCTGGGCATTCTGTATAACGGGTCCTATACCTGTATGTGTAAGTGCCAGACTAATAACCAGTTGCCAATGCCGACAGGCTATTCCCGCCAGTGCTTACTAATACACAGTAAGACTATTAGCTCTGCATGGGATAACATATTGCAGGCCAGTAAAACAGTGAAAGGTGTAGCCTCCCTGCTCCATACCCCAAAATTAAAAAAAAGAAAAGTTGCCCTTGAATTATTGATTGAAGTGGTTTGGAGATTTGGTTACGGCATGTTTATTAATGATCCGCTTATAACGAAGGCCAGGGGGAAGCCCGGCTGTATGAGGGCGGAGCTAAGAGACAGGGAAGGGAGTAATACATGGAGTCCCCATTGCTTCCTCAGCACGAGCCGAGTACTGGGAATAAATGTACATTCTCTAGCAGCAGAGAGCTAGCCTTAGTTACAGGGCACAGGAAGGACACGCTCAGACATTTCCTCGGCTACAAATTAATGTGTGGTTACTATGGGAAGGATAAGGCCTTCGTTTGGGCCTGACCCCAGAGCGGTGTTTGTGCAAAGCCACATCCCTCAATCCAATTATTGGTGACATGTTCTGCCTAGGCCTGAATCAATCACCAGCACCGCCGTGCCAGGACTTAGTAGTGTAAGGGTTTTAACCCCATTATAGGACCAATTGCCTAGTAATGGTGTCTGTAAGTGCACACAATAAGCTGTACCCTCATACTGTACTGTCTAAGGGAAACACTATGGCACCTCCCTCCCATATGTATAAATACAAATATACAGAGAAGGAATGTTCTGGGCACACAATAAGCTGTACCCTCATACTGTACTGTCTAAGGGAAACACTATGGCACCTCCCTCCCATATGTATAAATACAAATATACAGAGAAGGAATGTTCTGGGCACACAATAAGCTGTACCCTCATACTGTACTGTCTAAGGGAAACACTATGGCACCTCCCTCCCATATGTATAAATACAAATATACAGAGAAGGAATGTTCTGGGCACACAATAAGCTGTACCCCCATACTGTACTGTCTAAGGGAAACACTATGGCACCTCCCTCCCATATGTATAAATACAAATATACAGAGAAGGAATGTTCTGGGCACACAATAAGCTGTACCCCCATACTGTACTGTCTAAGGGAAACACTATGGCACCTCCCTCCCATATGTATAAATACAAATATACAGAGAAGGAATGTTCTGGGCACACAATAAGCTGTACCCTCATACTGTACTGTCTAAGGGAAACACTATGGCACCTCCCTCCCATATGTATAAATACAAATATACAGAGAAGGAATGTTCTGGGCACACAATAAGCTGTACCCCCGTACTGTACTGTCTAAGGGAAACACTATGGCACCTCCCTCCCATATGTATAAATACAAATATACAGAGAAGGAACGTTCTGGGCACACAATAAGCTGTACCCTCATACTGTACTGTCTAAGGCAAACACTATGGCACCTCCCTCCCATATGTTTAAATACAAATATACAGAGAAGGAATGTTCTGGGCATACAATAAGCTGTACCCCCATACTGTACTGTCTAAGGGAAACACTATGGCACCTCCCTCCCATATGTATAAATACAAATATACAGAGAAGGAATGTTCTGGGCACACAATAAGCTGTACCCTCATACTGTACTGTCTAAGGGAAACACTATGGCACCTCCCTCCCATATGTATAAATACAAATATACAGAGAAGGAATGTTCTGGGCACACAATAAGCTGTACCCCCATACTGTACTGTCTAAGGGAAACACTATGGCACCTCCCTCCCATATGTATAAATACAAATATACAAAGAAGGAATGTTCTGGGCACACAATAAGCTGTACCCCCATACTGTACTGTCTAAGGGAAACATTATGGCACCTCCCTCCCATATGTATAAATACAAATATACAGAGAAGGAATGTTCTGGGCACACAATAAGCTGTACCCCCATACTGTACTGTCTAAGGGAAACACTATGGCACCTCCCTCCCATATGTATAAATACAAATATACAGAGAAGGAATGTTCTGGGAGCACATGACCAGACTGCAATGCAACATGTACCATATGTACAATACCTGTCTTAGTGGGGCTGGGGAAGCCGAATCCCTGGGAGGCCACACTGCCACCTGCGCTGAATGTTCCCGAGGGTTTCTCCCCAAACGATGTGCCGCCAAACCCAAAAGACTTGGCTCCACTGTTGCCAAACAGGTTGCTGGCATCTGCAATTAATAGGGTGATCAGGGCATCACTTCTAAAGCACACCACAACATCCAAACTGGTCAGATTTAGTACTCTCACCATTTGCCTTTGATATTGCTCCCAGCAGCCTCGAAGTAGGCGTCTATTTTTACATTTTTGGCCTAGACTCCGTTTTAGTTCAAGCAGAGCCTCCTGTAGGCTAGCAGTCCATATGGGGCTATCGAATAGCCAATCACAATCTTTATTTGGAACCCCAAACACATGCTTGTGTGGCTCACCAACACTTAATTGGCTCACAACTAAAATAGGTTATGGATCTTGTCTCTAACAGCACTAGTCCATTGAAATTTGCCGGCTGGTTGCTATGGATAAACAGTAAAGTAATAAAACTGTAGCTTTACAGAACCATAGACTTTGGCTGCTGGGGTCTGGAAAGCAGCAGTAGGAGAAAGCAAATCATTCAAAAACTATAAAAAAAAAAACCTAAAAAAGTTGCTAAGAATAAGCCAATTTATACCTGTATATAATAAGTTTGGGTTGTACAGGTGACCTATCCCTTTAAATGCAGGAAGAAACCCTTTGGAAGTCAGCGAGGCAGTAATTTTTCCAGACATCTGCAATGCAGAGAGTGTCTCCCAGCTCCTCAGACACTGCTACCCACAGGGAGTTCAAGAGCAGCCAGAACCACTATCTGCTACATTCATCAAGGAGATCCAATAGCCTGACAGCAGAATCACCATGTGACCTACTTCAGCTATTGTCCCTATAATAACCTCACAAGCCCTTACCCCTATAAAGCTTTTATTAATAGGCTGTATGTTTGCAGGTATGGGCGGCTTCAGCTGGAACAAGTGGCACTTACTGGATGCATTGGCTGCACCAAAAGTAGAGGAACCCGGGGAACCAAAAGGATTCTTGTTGGCAGCTTCCTGGCTGGGTTTTGCTCCGAGGCCGCTGAATAACCCTCCGGTACCCGCTCCACTGCTTCCTGCTCCAAATAGGCCCCCGCTGGAAGGAGCCGACTGCTGCAGAAACACAGGGGATACTGTGAATTATAGAATATACACAGTACTGCATATCCTAATGTAATGCATTATTTAGGCCTAGGTAGAAATACATTTAAAAAGGAGACACTTGGACTTTAGAGAACCATGCAGGAGGTTTCCGTGTCATACCAACAGGTATCAGATTTATGAGTGTTCCACAGAATACAAAATATAGGTAAATTAAATTTATTTTTGGAAAACAAAGGCCAAACATCATAGGCCATAAATCCCATTAGATGAGAACCAGTCCCTTGCTTTTGTTTAGGCAAGGACAAAGGGAAAGTGTTATTGGCAGTCAGGAAAGGAAAACCAAACTGAACTAGGGCAGGTCCCCCCCATCTCATTCCTGTACTTTAATTTGGCCACCCCGGTCCCATGAACTTTTAAATCATAATCATTTACTGCTGGTCTAGTACTCAAATGGGCCACCCCTTTCCTGTCCTGGTACAACAGAAGCTACTGTTGTGAACCATTCACATTGGTATTAAGGTGAAGATACACAGAGCTTCCAGTAGCAGCTACTTGTCATAGCTACTAAAATAGACAATGCTGATCATTTACTAATAATTGTCTATACGTGTGTTTTAGCAGAGGCAATTCTCAGTATTGTCTATGGCAGGGGATTTTCTGTAGCTCAGTAGCCATGAAAAAGTAGCTGCTACTAGTAGCTCAGTGTGTCTTTACCCTTAAGGAGCTTGAATGGGAAGCACATGTGTATTGCAAGGCCCTTTATATTATAGACCCCAAGCACAGAAAGCAATTAAACATTGGGGTTTACTGTGAATTTATCCTCTTGTGGCATCAGCTCTGAAGCTAACAGTACATGGGGCATTGTGAAAGTTGCTGTAAGTAGGCAGAAAGCATAGAAAACTAAGGGAAAAGTGGTGCCTAAACTCATCCCACATAGGGGGAAGCCATAGAACAACAGTCTACCCAGGATAGGCAGTATAGGAACATCCTCTGGTGTCCAGATAAGTCTGGAACTTCCACAATGATGATTGATTGACGAGATCTTAACCTCCTGAGGACACTAGAAAAACTGGTCCATGTGCAGCTGAGCTTGGGGGTATAACTAAGATGGAGGTGCTTCTTCTCCTCTAGTGTCCTGCCTCCAAGTCATACAAGCTATACCCCATTGTTCCTGTCCCCACCCAACGAGATGTGAGAGAAAACAGTGTTTTCTCAGTTTGCATGGTACGTGTGTAGGTTACGATAAACACACAAATCCTTACCTGTCCAAAGACACTGGTGTTTCCACTCTGAGACTGACTGAACAAGGAACCAGAAGAGCCGGAAGCAAATCCTACAAAAGCAGAAACCATTATTGACTGGTACATATATTTGAAGGCATTTATAGCAAAAAAAGGGATGGTTGGTGACACACCCTTACCTGCTGGTTGGCCAAAACCAAACACAGAAGATGAGGTGGTGGTTGTAGAGGAGCTGGCACTTCCAAACACAGGGGCAGCTTGGGGGAATGTGGCACTCTGCCCAAAGACTGGAGTACTGCTTTGTCCGAAGAGTCCTCCTGAAGTGGATGTGCCGCTAGTATTGGAAGGTTGCCCAAAAGAGAAGGAACTAGCACTGCTTGTGCTTGCAGCACTGCCAAAAAGGCTGCCGGCGCTAGATGTAGCTGTTGATGCTGGTGGTTGCCCAAAAGCCGGCTGGGCCCCAAAAGCAGGCTGTGCAAAAGGAAAAGTATTTTGGGAGTTGGGAGGACCTTTCCACAATGAAGGAGCTTGGCCAAAGGAGGGCTGTCCAAAGCCTCCGCTCCCACCTGTCGTACCAAATGTAGATGTGCCAAATCCTGTACTGGCTGTTGTACTAACGGAACTGCTGGTCGGCTGAGCAAAAGGAGAGGGAGTTGAACCAGAAGCTACGGCTTGGCCGAATACTGGGGTGGACACCGCTGCTGGAGTGGACGCTGCACTTGCAGTTGATTGAGGAAACGCAGAACTTGCAGCAGTTGGCTGTACTGGTAGAGATACAGTCTGTGTGTTTTCTGCAGCGGGAGCAGCAGCAGCAACGGGGGGTGCACTTGTAACCAGCACTGGCACCTGGGAGGAAAGGCCTACAGCCGGGGTACTTGCTGAAGGGGTTTGAGATGCAACCACTGTGGATGTGAAAGCTACATTCTGACCTGAAATGACCGAGGTAGAGAGAGGGGGAACCGCCGCTCCTTCTACCTTTGCATCAGCTGTGGGAGGAATTGCAAGAGTTGGTACAGGTGGGGGCAAAACAGTGGCAGTTGTTGCTGCAGGAGTCACTGTGGCAACCTGTTCGGCAACTGACTGACTGGTCAGTGCTTGTTGCTGGGAAGTGGATGAATCTGCAGGTTCAGACACAGGTTTTATTGGCTGCTTAACATCCAGTCCGCTGTTGACAGGAGCTGAAGGAATTGTTGTTGCTGGGGCTGGAGCTGTGGAAACCAGGAGGCTTTGGAACGAGGCCGGAACTGCAGAGGTAGCTCCCGTTGAAGCGGCAGTGCTCTGTGGCAGCCCAAAAGAGAAGGCTGGCTTGTTGCCACTTTGGGTGAATGCACTTGCTGCAGATCCTGTACTTGTTAACTGCGCATTTCCAAATAAAGAACCAGAGGTGCTGCCGGTTGAGGATGGTGCTTCTCCAGCCTTCGCTGGCTGCGGAGCTCCACTAAAACTAAACAAACCAGCGTTACTGGGCAACTTGACTGGTTGTGCAGCAGGGGGCGCTTTGGCAACTTCTGCCTTGGACGCCTCATCAGCCTGACCAACACGCAGGCCTGAGAAGCTTCCTAAAGTCTCTCCACCTGAAAACCCTTGAAATAGGCCATCCCCGGGTTTGCCGATGGCTGCAGCAGTGCTAGTAACGGTGGATGAGGATGACACGCCTGTAACAACACTAGGTTTGCCCAATGTGGATTCCACGGTGGAAGTACTGGAGGTGGAGGAAGCAGTTTTAACTGATCCAAAAGAAAACGATCCTTCTGCCCCAGGACCAAATAAAGACTTGCTGGTACCTCCAAACACAAAGGAGGATGGTTGGTTGGAATCCCTTGCAGCGGTAACAGAACCTGAAAAAGGAAAGAAAATTGCAGTCCATCATATCACCATGATAGTAGTTCAAGCAGAACAAGAACAGTAATATATATATTTTCCAGGGTGAGTTACCTGCAGAGCTGCCTCCCATGGCAGAGGTTGTAACAGGAGCAGAAGATACACTGTTGAAACTGAAACCACTGCTGTGAACACAAAAATGGAAGTGAGAGAATGAAGATGTTTTTTTTTCTTATAGTTACAAGTTATAAGCATTCATCTGCTTCAGGGACACTGCAAGCCCTGTTTCAGAAGTCACTGTTGGAATAGTTTAGTCGGACTGGGGGACCAATGATCCACTCGGAACCTAACTCAAGGGCCCACCACCCAGAAACCGCTGTTCCTGTTCCACTTTTTACTGTGCATTCCATAGTGGAACACATGGCAGCAGAGTCGTGCTGGCTGGGATCGCTTGCTTGCGAGTAGGTGGCAGGGCGACACAGGGTCCAGTATCCCAGTGGGCCAGTCCAACTCAGCCACCACTGGCCTCTAGCAGTAAAGGGCTCTTCCTCCAAAAAAAACATGCCTGCAATAGCATCCCATTTTCATTTCTGCTAACTCATAGCACACAATCTTGGCTGCTGTCGGAAGCTTAGCTACTCACCAGCAGCCCAGAGCACACTGAGCATGTGCAGTGTCACTGACACAAAAAGATGGCCGAACAAGAACCAAAATGGGGAGCTATTTTAAGGCCTGGATCATTACAGTTATAGGACGCCTGGACTTCACGGCTGGTACATTAAGTTCAGTATATAAACTACAGCACTATAAGGCACATTCGTTTTTAGGCTTCGGTTCTCATTAAATTTAAACTCCCAGCACAGCGTCGGACTGGGCCGCCGGGGTACCAGGAAAAAACCCGGTAGGGTGTTGGGTGCCTCTGTGTGGGGGGGAGTGAAGACGGCGGGGGCCATTGGGGGGTGCAGGGGCCCCTGAAGCAGAAGCCCCGGTGGGCCCTGCACCCCCCAGTCTGATCCTCCCTTAATCCCACCTTAAAACGGATACTTTCTTTTCTTCTACACATTGAGATTCCGTCTCATATGGAGACAGACTGCAGTCAATAGGCCACTTACCTTGCAGCGGAAAAGGAAACAGGCTTGTTGACCTGTGAGGCAGCTGTAGAGGCAGCAGGAACCGGGGTTGCTGGAGGATCAGATTTTGGGATTGCTTGCACTAGAGAGAGAGTAAAGGGTTATCATTAGAACACAGCTGTCCAATCCAAACGTGCTTATGGCTGGTAGCAAATAAACTGCTTTTAAGGCAAGGCAATGATAGTGTGTCATAAAATATGTAGTGATCTGCAGCAAGTTCCTCTGAATTCCAAGTTTATAACGCATACCTTGCCCTTGCACATCAGAGCCACTCACCTGCGGCTTTGTTGGAGGCGGATCCCTGCCATGTTTGAGGAGCGATACCGGTTGCAGATGCAGGTGCAGGCTGATTCTTCAGTGGACCAGCTGGGGCGGCCTAGGGAGTATTTATTTTTCATGAGTTTTATTTGCTTTGGGGTAATGCTGCTTATAAATAACAGTAAAAGCAAAGCGAATGCACAGCTATTTGAAGCCAAGGTCTTTGAGAATTATGACTTCCAGAATGCTGGGATATGTAGTTCTGCAAGGCCTGAGGCACTTACTTGTATCTATAGTATAAGCAGTCAACCTATAAAGTTAGCATAAGCATATTGAATAATGAGGGAATAGGATCATATTAGGGGTCTGGGCTGACACAATGGTAGAGGGCTGTATCAATGGTGCTATGCAGCCATCATCCAATAGGCAATAACCAGACAAATTCTGCAAATCATTGAAAAAATAGATTAAGAAAGAGAATCTCTAAGTTATTTCCCACTGATAGGTCCTGAATCAATATATTACAAGGAATGACATATTTCAGTGAAATAAACAACCATTTATTGGCTCAAAATTAAACCGAAAATTAAAAAAAAAGCAAACATATTAAACATACTACATGCTTCAATGGTGCGAAATGCGTTAGGAGAGTGGGTACCATGAGGCACTGGGATGCACCTATCCATCGTTTGGTATAGTATGTTTAATTTGTTTGCTTTTTTTGAATTTTCGATTTAATTTTGAGCCAATAAATGGTTGTTTATTTCACTGAAATATGTCATTGCTTGTTCAAATTCTGCAAATCGGATGCAACGGCCAATCTGAAAGTGACAGAGGCCACACCTCCCATCCCTTTTTCATGCTTAGCATCCAAGTGCACATGATGACTGGACAATCTGCAACAGGAACCAGCCCACGTGGTTGCTTAAGCATTAGGGGTCTACTGTCAAGCAGTCCAATAACATAACTTAGCAGGAAAAGCAGAACACTTTAATGAAAAAAATGAATCCGTACCTGCCGTGCTGGGACTGACCCAACTGTGGCCAAGACTTGGTGAATCACCTGGGCAGCTGATTGGGGAACTGACGGCCTGTTTAAAAACCAAAAACAGAGATGAGGGATTAATACTGAGGGTAATTACTATATAATACAGTAACACCAAACCAGAAGCCCTCCAGAGTTTAGAAACAACTCCCATCACCCCGGACAGACCCACTGCTGGTAGAATGTTGGGAGTTGTAGGTCAACACCTGGATGCAGATGCTTGCTGTGGTGCTAAAGGCAGAGTTATAAACATCACAACTAATGGTGCCTGAATATGGCAGATCAAGTGGACATGCATAGGTGAGGTAGCACGGCATTCTCCATTTTGTAACATGAAATGCTCTGGCAAAATCAGTCATGTTATCGGTGCAGTATGGGTTCCTTTGCACACAGACACAGTGTTGTCAGTAAAAAGAGAAAGCTGGGAGATTATCGTTAGCTTCTAATCAGATAGAGTGATGGCGCCACCTGCAGGTAGGTTGCTTTACTGCTTACCCTATGACCGTGGGAATGGTTGGGCCAGGCCCGTTATTCTTTAGCTCTTTCACGTTGACCACTTGGGGAACAGTCTGTAAAGTGGATTCGGTCAAAGAGGCAGCTGAAAAAGAAGATAGGTGGATAACTAAAACTCCCAGCATTGGATATGGATACTTAGTAAGATGGGATGCTACAAGTGTGTGAGTGGGGGGGGGCAACTTCCAGCAATACAGAAAGGAGGGTTACCTGGAATCTGATTGGCTGTTTGTCTTCTTATGGCGGCCACAGCAGCTTTCTGTGCAGCTGTTACGGTGGGGGCGCCATGTTTGACAGTCTTGGTGGCCATCATGGTGCTATCAGCTCCTTGTGGAATCACTCTGATCGACTGTGATGGAGCTACAGCTGCAACAACCAAATAATGCAAGAAATCAGCTCTTTGTGACCTGTAGCTTAGGTAGATATTAGCTTGCAGCTGCATTTTAACCCACTGCCACTGAGTAGTTTGCTATTCTAACTATGCACCACCCTCCTCGCTACTTTGCCAATGACACCCATCTGACCAATGGAATTCTTTAGAGCAAAGGTGGCGATACACGGCCAGATCTGCTCATTTGGTGAGGTCGCCAAACACACAGATCTGGGCTAGATTTGGAAACCCACATATGCTGGGCCAATCAGGCTGGTCTGAATGAAATGAAATCATCCACTGTGGTTTATGAAGACCCTCAAAAAGACTACATCAACGTACTGATGCATGCCTCATCAAATGGATTTTCAAACCTGCCCAGTTATATCTAGATTATTTTTCACCAGACATACTTTTTCCAGTACTTAGAAAGAAGAAAACACAAGTCTATGGAAGGCATCTCTAGAAGCAGATAAGTACTTACGTGTGCTTGTAGCAGGCCGTACACCTGATTCCAGTTTACCAAAGGGTATAGAAGCCGTGCCAAGGCCGGGCTGCACAGATGTTGTACGAACCACAGCGGCATGCTTGGGCACTCGAACCGGGGTGGCCTCTGGTGGAGGGGTCTCCTGCCTTTCTATTTCTCTAGGTGGTGGGTTCCTGTTGTCATTATCAGCCACGTCGGACAGGGAAGATGTCGAGCTTACGTCATCCAGGTCTTCGAAGAAGCTCGGGGCCAAGAAAGCAGAACGGGAAAGATTGGCTGCAAGCAAAAATGGCTCGTTATGGTCAGGGTGTATTTATTTTATTATGAATTTCTGGCTTGGTGCAAGTATTGATTATATAAAACCCAGAGCCTTCTATAGGCTGCCAGTCCACATAGGGGCTACCAAATAGCCAATTATAGCTCTTATTTGCACCCCCAGAACTTTTTCCATGCTTGTGTTGTTCCCCAACACTTCTTCCACTTAAATGTGGCTATAAAAGGTTGGGGATCCCTGCCATGGACAGTCACTATTTATTGGGCCTGTGAGGGGCTGTTTGGGCCTCTGTGTACTTGAAAGGCAAATTATCTCTCTCTCTTCCACTCTTACATCAGGCACAGTCATCTATCAGCAGCAATTTTATCCAAATATGCACGGGTTACTGATCATATACATAGAATTTCTGCCATAAAGCATGGCCAAACTGTTGTACGTTCCACCATGCAAACAAAGAAATGGACTAATGTTTTTATGTTACCGTTGCCTATTCATAGGAATTTTAAAGAGATTTTCTGCCACAATGGCTCTATACATTATCTCTAATTAATGAAAAGGTACCTGGAGCCAGAGATCGAACAGGAGGAGTTTTCCTCTTAGTTAGAAAGTTTCTTAGCTGACATTGCTTCACTGTGGACAGTTTGGCTGCAAATGGACAAAGAACAGCTTAAGTCAACATAACTATGATAACACAACACAAATGCCACGGAAATGACCAATCAGAACCTGGCAATTGCCATAGAATGGATCAATTAGCATCTTTCCATTCCCGCTTGATTAGAGGACAGACAGGCAGCGACCCCAGCCACAAACGTATAATGAAACATGGCAGAATGCTTGCTGGGGTTTGAAGAGCAACAACTTTCATGCATTGCTCAGAGAATAAGGCACCCTTTGTTTCATTGTGTTTATTTATGTTGGTCAGTTTAATGGCCCTTTAAGAGCGGTAAACATCTGGTGAGAGTAAACTAGTGAATCCTGCGAGACCTTTGGATTAGCTGAGTCATACTCTTATAAAAACGTGACGCTACAGCCAGAAATCTGTTTTCTTCAAAAAACAAACCCAGTGGAAAGAGAGAGTCATGCATAGAGCTCAGAAGGGGGCCAGGAAACTGGACCGACCCCATTGGAAAACACCAGGAATCCAGTAATGACCTTAACGGGAATGGGTTAATGAAATCAAACACTGGGTAGTAACTTAGACTATTACTTACCAGGCAGTTTGGGCTGTTGTTTTGTTTGTGTATCTATGGCGGTTTGTGCCATTGTTTTCTGCAGGTTTTCCAACTCAACATCAAAGCTGTGAAGGTTAGAGATCAAAACTGGCATTATTTTATTTTGAAAGGGGTGGTTCACCTTTATGTTAACGCTTTCCTTTCTCTTCTGACTCTTTCCAGCTTTCAAATGGGGGTCACTGACCCCGGCAGCCAAAAACTATTGCTCTGTGAGGCTCCAGTTTTATTATTACTGGTACTTTTTCATACTTATCTTTCTATTCAGCCCCTCCACTATTCATATTCCCATCTCCAGTTTAAACCACTGGCTGGTTGCTAGGGTAAAGAAGACCCTGGCAACCAGATAGCTGCTAAAATACCAAAAGGAGAGCTGCTGACCAACTGCAAATGGTCTCAGAATATCAATGTCTGCATATTAAAAGTTAATTTAAAGCTGAACAACCCATTTAAGGTCACTAGGGCAGCTACGTCCAGCCTGTTTTAGTGGACTACAACACCCAGCCAGCTTTTTGATTATATGCTGGGGAGTGAATGGAATTGCAGTCTGGTAACAACCAGGTGGTAGCGCCATGTTAACACTGGCAACCAATCAAGGCAGAGAAAGAGACTGGAAAATTCTCTCACCTTTTGTTGCTGGAGTCTGGAACGTTCCACTGAGAGGTCTGGTTGTACAGCCGCAGGTTCTGCAGGTTCTCGACCAGTTGCTCCAACTTGGGTCTTTGCTGGTTGATGATCTCTTGATGGTTTGCCAGTGTGTTGTATAACGTCTCTCGCTCGGGAATAATAGTGCCCCTGAAAGAACAGAAGCCTAAAGGAGACTGGCTATGGTTGAGGGGGTGGGCATACCGGCTTGGGTAAAGGGGCAGCATTTTAGTTTCTAACTTACCTTCTCTTACCACCTACAGGCTCTTTAGTACAAAATCCTATCTATTTATAAGGAGAACGATGACTCCCGTTTAGGCTTATGGCACACAGGTGCATAAATTTTACCTTTGGCCACCAACACAAAAGGCCCAATCAGGATAATCCAATCATTTTGCACCCAGCCCAGTCATTGGATCATAAGCTGCCAGGAGAGGACTGCATTTAAAGGGGACTTCTCACCCACACATACAAAGCTGTATAATAAAAGTCCTTTTGCAAATTAAGGGATGGTTTACCTTTAAGCTAACTTTTAGTTTGTTATAGAGTGACCTATTCTAAGCAACTTTTCAATTGGTCTTCATTATTTATTTATTTTATAGTTTTTGAATTACTTGACTCCTTCTTCTGGGGGGGGTCACTGACCCCGGCAGCCAAAATCTATTGCTCTGTGAGGCTACAGTTTTATTGTTACTTTTTGTAACTTTCTTTTCTATTCAGCCCCTCTCCTATTCATTCTTTCATGCAAACCACTTTCTGGTTGCTAAGGTAAGTTGGACCCTAGCAACCAAATAGCTGCTGAAACTCCAAACTGGAGAGCTGCTGAACTGAAAACGAAATAACTACAAAAATGAAGACCAACTGCAAACTGCCTTCGAATATTACTCTCTACATCATACTAACCGTTAACTTGAAATCATCCATACCTGTAATAAAATGTATTTAAAATTCTGAGCTGTCAATCATATATCGCCCCGCCCCGTCTCTATGCCTGAAGCAATAAATGATTGAAATCTCAAGATTATTATTTGCAATTACTTTCATTTTCCATTCAGCACTTCCTAGATGTTACCAATATGGCGCATACCAAGATTTTGGGGTTATACAAAACTTGCTTTAGTAATAAGTGCCCACAAAATGGCGCCTGTCTGCCTGCTCGGATTGTGAATTCCAAGATTGAAGGAAAGAAAAGGAGATTTTGTGATACTCACCGTTAAATCTCTTTCTCCTCAATGGCTTGGGGGACACAGGGACAGTGGGTATAGCTCCACCTGCAGGAGGCAGGACACTAGGTAGGAATTATTAAGAAGAATGCTCCTCCCCCTAGCTATACCCCACAGCACAGCCCACAGAGGCTCAGTTTTGTCTAACAAAGAGGTAACTAGAATAACCATATAAAAACCGTTATAACAATGTAACATAACATGGCAGATGGCGCAAAGAGGATTCCGCTTCCGGGGGAGGGAAGCCCTGTGTCCCCCAAGCCATTGAGGAGAAAGAGATTTAACGGTGAGTATCACAAAATCTCCTTTTCTCACACAATAGCTTGGGGGACACAGGGACAGTGGGGACATACCAAAGCAGTCCCCTGAGCATAATCAGCGGTGGGCAGGAAGCGGAGTCGGAGCTAGACTGCCGCTGCTTGCAGCACCTTGCGTCCAAAGCGTGCGTCAGATGCAGCAAAGGCGTCAAATTTGTAGAACTTAACGAATGAGTGTATGGAGGTCCACGTGGCAGCCTTGCACAGCTGCTCAGCTGAGGCCTGGTTTCTGAACGCCCAAGAGGTACTGACAGATCTGGTGGAATGGGCCTTGATCAATTGAGGGGCCTGTTTTCCCTTGGATATATAAGCTCTACGAATAGTCTCTCTGAGCCACCGGGAAATGGTGGACTTAGAGACAGGTTGCCCTAGACGGGTGCCCGTGGGACTGACCAGGAGGGCATCAGACTTGCGGAATTCCTCCGTACGGTGGATGTAGAATTTGAGAGCACGTACTGCATCTAATGAATGGAGAGCGACTTCCTTCGGCGATTTGGGATTGGGGCAGAAGGAGGGAAGGATCAGTTCCTGGTTGATGTGAAACTTGGTCACCACCTTGGGGAGGAAGGACGGTACGGTGCGCAGTACCGCCTTGTCCAAGTGGAAGATGAGAAAGGGAGACTTGCAAGAGAGCGCGCTCAGCTCGGACACGCGTCGGGCTGATGCAATAGCCAGGAGGAAGACCACCTTGCGAGTGAGCCAGATGATGGGAATGGAGGCGAGGGGCTCAAAGGGGGGCTCCTGTAGGGCCTTTAGAACTAGATTAAGGTCCCAGGGGGCGCAAGGAAATCGAAAGGGAGGCCTGATGTGCGTGACGCCCTGCATGAACGTCCTGATGTCCAGCAGGAGGGCAAGGCGCTCCTGGAAGAGGACCGAAAGAGCCGATATTTGGGCCTTGAGGGAACCCAGGGCTAAGCCCTTGTCTAGGCCAGCCTGAAGGAAGTTCAATATGGTGGGTACTGAGAGGGTCTGGAAGGAGAGATGTTCCTGGGAACACCAGTCCCGGTAGATTCTCCAGACCCTGTGGTAGGCCTGAGAGGATACAGGCTTACGTGCCGCGAGGAGTGTTTTGATCACTTGTTCTGAGAACCCTTTTCTCCGGAGGATCAGGGATTCAGTAGCCACGCCGTCAAACGCAGAGACCCTGGATTTGGATGGAGGAAGGGACCCTGGGACAGGATGTCCGGATCCCGAGGCAGATGCCAAGGTTCTTCTTGAGACAGAGACAGGAGGTCTGAGAACCAAGTCCGGCGCGGCCAGTAGGGGGCAACAAGGATGGTCCTCACCTTTTCCCGCTTGATCTTTTTGAGAACTCGAGGGAGCATTGGTAGTGGGGGAAAGATGTATGCCAGGTGGAAGGACCATTGTGTCGTCATGGCGTCTGTTGCCTCGGCCAGGGGGTCCCTTGATCGTGCCAGGTATCGTGGTAGCTTGTGGTTTGTTCGAGAAGCCATCAGGTCCACCTCTGGTGTACCCCACCTCTGCGTGAGTGACTGGAAGACACTGGTCTTGAGAGACCATTCCCCGGGGTCCATGGTTTGCCGGCTGAGATAGTCGGCCTCCCAGTTTTCTACCCCGGGGATGTAAATGGCCGAGAGAAGGGTGTGGTGACGTTCCGCCCACCTGAGGATGTGACAGGTCTCTGTGAAGGTTTGGTGGCTCCTCGTCCCGCCCTGGTGGTTGATATAGGCCACTGCAGTGGCGTTGTCCGTTTGAATGCGGATCGACTGGCCGTTGAGGAGAGTCTGCCAATGGACCAGCGCAAGGCGGATGGCCCGAAGCTCGAAGATATTGATGGGGAGCAGGGATTCCGAATGGGACCAGGAGCCCTGGGCTGTCCGTCCCTCCAAGACTGCTCCCCAGCCGGATAGGCTGGCATCGGTCGTGAGAATGCGCCAGGTAGGCTCTGCGAGGGAACGGCCGCGTGTAAGGTTGGTGGTGTTCAGCCACCACCGCAAGGACGTCCTGGTCTTTGTGGATAGCCGGGTCTGTTGAGAGAGGCTCCTGTTCCTGTGCCATACCGAGAGAATGTTCCACTGTAGGAGTCGGAGGTGGAATTGAGCAAACGGCACGGCCTCGATGGAGGACACCATCGATCCGAGTACCTTCATGCAAAACCGGAGAGATGGTTGAGGTAAGGAAAGAAGCAGCCGGACTAGGGCTTGGATGCGAAGCACCTTCTCTTGGGGAAGGAAGAGTCTCTGAGCTCTGGTATCGAATGTCAGTCCTAGGAAGGTCATCACCTGGTTCGGATGGAGCGAAGATTTGGCAAGGTTTATCTTCCAGCCGAAGTCCTGTAGGATGTTCATGGACAGGCGAAGGTGCTCCTCCGCTGTCTGGAAGGATGGAGCTTTTATCAGCAGGTCGTCCAAGTATGGGGTGATGGAAACCCCCCTGGACCTGATGACTGCCGCCGTAACCGCCATGATCTTCGTGAAGACACGAGGAGCTGAAGAGAGGCCGAACGGTAGAGCCGTGAACTGGAAATGGAGATTGCGGTAGGCAAAGCGCAAGTATCTCTGATGGCGAGGGGAGATGGGGACGTGAAGATAAGCATCCTTCACGTCCAGGGCGGTGAGGAATTCCTGTGGACCCATGGCCGCAATGACCGAACGCAGGGATTCCATCTTGAATTTGGTGTAGCAGATGAATTTGTTTATGCCCTTGAGGTCGAGAATCGGTCGGAAGGACCCGTCCTTTTTGGGGACGAGAAACAGATTGGAATAATATCCCTGAAACCTCTCGGACTGAGGCACTGGGGAGATTACTGCGGCAGATAGCAGGTCTTGTATAGCCGTCTGGAAAGCCTGGAGAAGGCGAGGGTCCCCGGGAGTTCTGGACATGAAAAAGAGGTGAGGAGGGGGGGCTATGAACTCGAGGTGGTAGCCTCGCGTTATAACCTCGCAGACCCAGGAGTCTTGGGGGTGGATCTGCCACTGAGCACGGAAGAGCTGCAATCTTCCTCCTACTGGAGCCTGCTGCAAGGAGACGGACGGACAGTCATGCAGAAGTGGACTTGTCCGTCTGTTTGTGTGTGGGTTTCCGGGGCTGCCAGGTGGAGCGGAATGCTCCTCCGGGTTTGTTGTTGAATTTGCCGCGAGAGGAAGAGGGTTGAGAGGAATCGGAAGGCTTGGAGGATCTGTATCCGGAGCCACGAAAAAATCTCCCCCTGCGAAAGGAAGGCCGGGACTTGTTTTGTGGGAGGAAGGTACTCTTCCCACCTGTGGCTTGGCTTATAATCTTGTCCAATTCTGGACCGAAGAGCAACTTACCCTTAAAGGGAAGGGAAGTTAGGGATTTTTTGGAGGAAAGGTCCGCAGACCAGAGTTTAAGCCAAAGAGATCTACGAGCGGCCACTGTGAGGGCAGAGGCCCTGCAGGTTAGTTGGGCCGCATCAAGGGAAGCTTCGCAGATGAAGGAGTTAGCCTCTTTGATCTGAGACACCATGGGAACCAGTTCCTGTCTAGGAACTCCCGAGAGGATGCTGTCCAGAAGGGTTTGGGACCAGGACTGGATTGCCCTGCTAACCCAAGCGACTGCGAAGGTAGGGCGCAAGGCTGTACCAGAAGCAGAGAAGGCTGAGCGCAAGAACCCCTCCAATTTTTTGTCCATCGCGTCCTTAAAGGAGGACGCATCAGGGACCGGAAGGGCTGTGTTTTTGGAGAGGCGCGAGACCGGAGCATCGACGACCGGAGGAGAAGACCAGGTGTCCACGGTTTCCTGCGGAAAGGGGTAGAGGCGTTGGAAACGTTTGTTGGCCTGGGATCGCCTCTCAGGGTTATCCCATTCAGATTGCACAATATTATCTAATTGTGCGTGTGAGGGGAAACAAACGGATTGTTTCTTGTGCCTCTTGAAAAGTAGTTTGGAGGCATCAGCGGGGTTGGAGGAGGGCCCTAGGTTGAGAGTTTCTATGACTGAGGCAATAAGGGCCTCAATTTCCTCAGAAGAAGATTTAGGTAGGTCTTCGCCTAACATATCTGAATCCGCAGAGAGCTCGCCCTCGCTTAGAGATGCATCTGGTTGAACGGGAGAATCTGCCGTGAATGGAGTGTCGCTCTCCTCATCGGATGAAGGAGGTGCATGACGCTTGTGTGAAGTGGATTTAGGAGCGTCCAGCTTGGCCAATAACTTGTTAAGGGATTCTGCGAGTCTGGGAATGCCGCTAGAAAGTTGGAGGGCCCAGTCAGGAGCAAGCTGGTTAGGGGCAGAGGCCACTGGTGGAGCCTGGTCTGGTGGCTGAGAGGCACCAGAACCTGAGGGCTCAGCAGTGTCTAAGGCCTTGGGCTGAGAAGCTGCTGGGGCAGACTCAGAAGGCCTGCATAACTCACAAATGGGTTCTTTGTGCCCAGAGGGCAAGCGCTTTTTGCATCTGGCACAGGCCAGGAATTTAATATTGGCCGAAGAGGCAGAGCCCCGGGGGAATAGCTGCTGTTTGCTGCCCTCCGCCATATTTGCCCCCAATAGTGCCCCCAAGAAATCGTGAAGCTAAGGGGGGCTGCGCTGCAGGGTTGTGCCAAGTGGGAGAGAGAGAAAAAGGTTGGCCTACCTACAGGTAGAGCAATACCCGCTGGCTGATCCCTGCAGAATCGCTGCACTTGCGACGCAAGATCTCCCCAGGAGCTGCGCCACGGAGCTACAGCACAGAGAGTGGCGCGAAGAAAGGCGCTGATGGGTGGGCGGCAATGACGGAGGGCGCGAAGCAGGAAGTATGGGCCAATGGGAGGGCAGGGTTTGAGCGCGCCCTTTTCAAATGCGGAAGTGGGGCCCCCGGCGCTTCGGGTTAGCAGAACCCGGATGGTCGGCTGAGTAAGGGACTGGAAGTCCCGCCAGCGCCGCTCCGGAGAAGAGGCGCTTACTTACCCGTGCAGCCCGGATCAAGGCTGAGCGCTCCCTTGGCTAGCCGTCTATCCCTGTACCAGGGTAGGAATGCTGCTAGGTGGCCCGCGCCGCAGCGACTTATTGGCCCCAAGGGGAATCCAACGGTGGGGGGAATCTAAAGAGGGACCTATTTCTTAAGGTCTTAGAACAGCCCCCAAGTGTCCAGGCTAATCCTGGACTTTCCCTAGGTGCAGGCAGACTAAGCCTGGTCCTACCTCCTAACACTAGGAGAAAAAACTGAGCCTCTGTGGGCTGTGCTGTGGGGTATAGCTAGGGGGAGGAGCATTCTTCTTAATAATTCCTACCTAGTGTCCTGCCTCCTGCAGGTGGAGCTATACCCACTGTCCCTGTGTCCCCCAAGCTATTGTGTGAGAAAATGTAAATAATATATACAGTCTAAATAAAGTTTATTTTGCTCAACTAACATGAAAGAAAAGGATTTGAAATTATAAATTGATGTGGTCCTTGCCTGGTGAGAGTTATAAACCAGCCAGGTATTGATTGGCCAGGACTTCCCAAGTGCCCTATACATTAGTTCAGTGTTTTTCAACCTTTTTTGGGCAAAGGCACACTTGTTTCATGAAAAAAATCACGAGGCACACCACCATTAGAAAATGTTAAAAAATTTAACTCTGTGCCCAGCAGCAGTGCCCCCCTAGTACATTGGTGCCCAGCAGCAGTGCCCCCTAGTACATTGGTGCCAAGAGCAGTGCCCCCCTAGTACATTGGTGCCAAGAGCAGTGCCCCCCTAGTACATTGGTGCCCAGCAGCAGTGCCCCCCTAGTACATTGGTGCCCAGCAGCAGTGCCCCCCTAGTACATTGGTGCCAAGAGCAGTGCCCCCCTAGTACACTGGTGCCCAGCAGCAGTGCCCCCCTAGTACATTGGTGCCAAGAGCAGTGCCCCCCTAGTACATTGGTGCCCTGCCTACGGCACACCAGGCAACATCTCGCACAGTGGTTGAAAAACGCTGCATTAGTTGACTCAGTTTGGGAGATCTAAGTCGGCAGCTGTTATTGGGTTTCAAAATACGTACTTCTTTTTCTGCTTCTCTTCCAGGTATCGATCCCACTCCAGATCCAAGACATCGTTGACATCCTGAACGGCATTCCTCACATACTGGTTTAGTCGTCGAATCTCCTGGAATTAAAAAAAAAGGTAGGTGTTTGTGTGATCAAACAGTAAATATAAATAAACCTCTATATACTACTTACTCTTGATTAAAGGGATAGATAACGTTTAGTATGTTATAGAATGTACTACTTCTAGCATCTTTGCAATTGGTCTTCATTGTTTATTTCTTTATAGTTCTTAAATTATTTGCCTTCTTTGTTTACATCTTTCCAGCTTTTACATGGGGGTCACTGACCCTGCTAGCCATAAAACGCTCTCTTTATCCAATGCAATAAGCTGGTTATAGCTGGGTTACTGAACCTGGGCAATTGTGCTCCATGCTATCATATATACCCGTTTGTTTACACCATAAAGTTAATAAAATAAAAGATGCCAAAGAGCTAGTACCCTAAGAACATATTCAAGCTTCCTTTTTGAAAACATCTGATTGGCTGCATGTTATTATATTACTATTTATGTCTCGCGATGATGAAGAATGTTGTAGTTAAGCTCAAGAACCAGTAAGGGGAAAAATAAGTCTTTACCTGCATTTGGGTTTCACTCTTGGGGTCCAGTGGTTTCTTGTAAAGCAGCTGGAGATATTTGGGGTCTTGCTTAAGTTTATTCCGTTGCTTGGCATCCTCAATGCTGGCAAATCCCTCCAGGTTTTTGATTTTCATGGTACTTATTTCTCCACGTAGTGACTTCCATGCAAATAGAGAGGGGGAAGTATAGATAAATTAGGTTACACTTTTCTTCTGACCCTTTCCAGCTTTCAAACCCTTGCAGTCGAGAAACTATTGCTCTGTGAGGCTACAATTTTACTGTGGCAGGTATAGAATCCGTTATCCAGAACCCTGTTACCCAGAAAGCTCTGAATTACAGAAAGGCCTTCTCCCATAGACTCATTTTACACAAACAGTTCAGAATTTCCAAATATATTTTCTTTTTCTCTGAAATAATAAAACATGACAGGTATGGGACCTGTTATCCAGAATGCTTGGGACCTGGGGTTTTCCAGATAAGGGGTCTTCCCATAATTTGGATCTTTATACCTTAGGACTACAAAAAAAACCTATACACATTAATTAAACCCAATAGGATAGTTTTGCATCCAATAAGGAGTAATTATATCTTAGTTGGGATCAAGTACAGGTACTGTTTTATTATTACAGAGAAAAGGGAATCATTTAACCATTAAATAAACCCAATAGGGCTGTTCTTCCCCCAATAAGGGGTAATTATATCTTAGTTGGGATCAAGTACAGGTACTGTTTTATTATTACAGAGAAAAGGGAATCATTTAACCATTAAATAAACCCAATAGGGCTGTTCTGCCCCCAATAAGGGGTAATTATATCTTAGTTGGGATCAAGTACAGGTACTGTTTTATTATTACAGAGAAAAGGGAATCATTTAACCATGAAATAAACCCAATAGGGCTGTTCTGCCCCCAATAAGGGGTAATTATATCTTAGTTGGGATCAAGTACAGGTACTGTTTTATTATTACAGAGAAAAGGGAATCATTTAACCATGAAATAAACCCAATAGGGCTGTTCTGCCCCAATAAGGGGTAATTATATCTTAGTTGGGATCAAGTACAGGTACTGTTTTATTATTACAGAGAAAAGGGAATCATTTAACCATTAAATAAACCCAATAGGGCTGTTCTGCCCCCAATAAGGGGTAATTATATCTTAGTTGGGATCAAGTACAGGTACTGATTTATTATTACAGAGAAAAGGGAATCATTTAACCATTAAATAAACCCAATTGGATTGTTCTGCACCCCAATAAGGGGGAATTATATCTTAGTTAAAATCAATCTTTCGAAAAGGATACTTGGTTCGGCCAGATCCTAAAATAGTGGATCCCCTAATTACAATGGAATGCACTACTAGTTTCCCTTGTTGGTGCAAGTTGCCCCCATTTGTGCATTATTTCTACCAAGCAAAAAGCAAGTAGCAGTACGGAACTTTGGCAGTCTTGTTATTGTCGGCCTGTTTCTCCTAACCACACGTAGACATGTTTAATACATATGTAAACCCTCCATCCTTTTTTTTACATTAGTAGGAGTTGACAGATTTGATAGGTGGAAGTAGATTGCCCAAGTCCCCACTAATGGCCTATTTCCCCAGGACCCATCAGTACATTAAAGGGACCCTGTCATGATTTTTATGGGGTACTTTTTAATTCCATATTACACCGTTTACATAGCAAATAATTCACTTTGCCATTTAACATTTTATTCTTGAACCAACTAATGAATTTTTTTAGCTGTAATACTGGTGTGCAGGCACCATCTTGTCTGAGCTTTCAGAAGAAGCCAGCGCTACACATTAGAACTGCTTTTGGCTAACCTATTGTTTCTCCTACTCCCATGTAACTGGGGGAGTCCCAAACCAGACTTGGATTTCTTACTATTGAGTGCTATTCTGATACCTACTGGGAGCTGCTATCTTGCTCCCTTCCCACAGTTCTGCTGATCGGCTGCTGGGAGGGGGGGGGATATCACTCCAACATGCAGCTCAGCAGTAAAGTGTGACTGAAGTTTATCAGAGTACATGGCTGTGGCACCCTGGGAAATTAAGAATATTGCTTGCCCTATGTGAAATTTTCAAAAATATAAAAAAATCTGTTTCCCCATGACAGTATTGCTTTAAGAGCAAATAAAACCCTGTTGTAGGTATTCAGGATCTGAAGAAGTATCATGCACAATTACACTATCCTGTTAATTAACCTGATAATCAGTAGGACGGGAGGTTAATCTGGATAGAGGAGCATCCATCTCACTCAGCCCTAGTACAGCAAATAATTCCTGCTGCACGCCGAGCTCTAATTAATTAGTTCTGCAAGGGAAGTAATTACCTCTGTTGTTTCCTTAATCTCAAGGAAAAAGGAGTCAAGGCCATCAGACTCTGCCCTCAGCTGTCTCTTTAGCTCCTCGCTCCCCACTTGGAAACAAGCTTTGCCAGTCCGGGCTTTCAGATCATCCAGTTCCTTTTGGAAGTGTGCAATCTAATTAGGGGGAGGAAATGGCAGAGGAACATTGTCAGGCATCCCGGTGCCTTGGCAAGTACACAGCATTTATTACCTTGGGTTATTTTAGGTGCAATCTTTAACAAATGGTTCTTTACAAAGAACTAATTTACCCTTCTCACTACCTGGGCAGAGATACTTACATGAGAGGCAATCAGAGGGGAACTGGGGGGGAATTGGACCAATAGGGGAAAATCCAATGTCTAATAAGTATTTGGAGCCAATTACTGGTTGTTCTGTGACAGCTGAAGGGCTACCTAGTTACAACAGGGCATGGCGAGGGGGCCCTCTAGCTCATATAGGGGATTAAAGGGAGTTGTTAATTATTTGCCTTTCTCTTCTGATCCTTTCCAGCTTTCAAACCCAGGCAGCCAAGAAACTGTTGCTCCGAAGCTATAATTTTACTGTTATTGTTACTTTTTCTTACTTGTCTTTCTATTCAGCCCCTCTCCTATTCATTTTCCAGTTTCTTATTCCAACCACTGCCTGGAAGCTAGGGTAATTTAGGAAATACAAGGTTATGGGAGAAGTTTATCCAGGGACTGGTCCAATTGCCATCTTGGAGTCGGGTAGGAATTTTTCCCCCTCTGCGGCTAATTAGAGAGGCTTCAGATGGGTTTTGTTTGCCTTCCTCTTGATCAACTAGTAGTTAGGCAGGTTATATTTATATATAAATATATATATATATATCAAAATAAAACAGCCAGCACCAAGGGTCTTTGTGTTTCAAAAAATCTCTCGTGTATTAAAATTGCATGCACAACCGACGTTTCGGTCCCTTTTGGGACCTTTTTCAAGGTCCAAAAGGGACCGAAACGTCGGTTGTACATGCAATTTTAATACACGAGAGATTTTTTGAAACACAAAGACCCTTGGTGCTGGCTGTTTTATTTTGATATTTATATGATATCCCGTGCACAGGGGCAGCAGATTTTGGAGTGTGGTGCTGTCGTGTGGACTGTTATATATATATATATATATATATATATATATATATATATATACAGTGGCTTGCAAAAGTATTCGGCCCCCTTGAACTTTTCCACATTTTGTCACATTACAGCCACAAACATGAATCAATTTTATTGGAATTCCACGTGAAAGACCAATACAAAGTGGTGTACACGTGAGAAGTGGAACGAAAATCAGACATGATTCCAAACATTTTTTACAAATAAATAACTGCAAAGTGGGGTGTGCGTAATTATTCAGCCCCCTTTGGTCTGAGTGCAGTCAGTTGCCCATAGACATTGCCTGATGAGTGCTAATGACTAAATAGAGTGCACCTGTGTGTAATCTAATGTCAGTACAAATACAGCTGCTCTGTGACGGCCTCAGAGGTTGTCTAAATGAATATTGGGAGCAACAACACCATGAAGTCCAAAGAACACACCAGACAGGTCAGGGATAAAGTTATTGAGAAATTTAAAGCAGGCTTAGGCTACAAAAAGATTTCCAAAGCCTCGAACATCCCACGGAGCACTGTTCAAGCGATCATTCAGAAATGGAAGGAGTATGGCACAACTGTAAACCTACCAAGACAAGGCCGTCCACCTAAACTCACAGGCTGAACAAGGAGAGCGCTGATCAGAAATGCAGCCAAGAGGCCCATGGTGACTCTGGGGGGGCTGCAGAGATCTACAGCTCAGGTGGGGGAATCTGTCCATAGGACAACTATTACAGTCGGGCACTGCACAAAGTTGGCCTTTATGGAAGAGTGGCAAGAAGAAAGCCATTGTTAACAGAAAACCATAAGAAGTCCCGTTTGCAGTTTGCCACAAGCCATGTGGGGCACACAGCAAACATGTGGAAGAAGGTGCTCTGGTCAGATGAGACCAAAATGGAACTTTTTGGCCAAAATGCAAAACGCTATGTGTGGCGGAAAACTAACACTGCACATCACTCTGAACACACCATCCCCACTGTCACATATGGTGGTGGCAGCATCATGCTCTGGGGGTGCTTCTCTTCAGCAGGGACAGGGAAGCTGGTCAGAGTTGATAGGAAGATGGATGGAGCCAAATACAGGGCAATCTTGGAAGAAAACCTCTTGGAGTCTGCAAAAGACTTGAGACTGGGGCGGAGGTTCACCTTCCAGCAGGACAACGACCATAAACATAAAGCCAGGGCAACAATGGAATGGTTTAAACCCAAACATATCCATGTGTTAGAATGGCCCAGTCACAGTCCAGATCTAAATCCAATGGAAAATCTGTGGCAAGATCTGAAAACTGCTGTTCCCAAAGGCTGTCCATCTAATCAGACTGAGCAGGAGCTGTTTTGCAAAGAAGAATGGGCAAGGATTTCAGTCTGTAGATGGGCAAAGCTGGTAGAGACATACCCTAAAAGCCTGGCAGCTGTAATTGCAGCAAAAGGTGGTTCTACAAAATATTGACTCAGGGGGCTGAATAATTACACACACCCCACTTTGCAGTTATTTATTTGTAAAAAATGTTTGGAATCATGTATGATTTTCCTTCCACTTCTCACATGTACACCACTTTGTATTGGTCTTTCACGTGGAATTCCAATAAAATTTATTCATGTTTGTGGCTGTAATGTGACAAAATGTGGAGAAGTTCAAGGGGGCCCGAATACTTTTGCAAGCCACTGTATATATAAGTCAAGCTGTGTGTCCGCACTAAACCAGTTTAACAGGTGGGTGCTGAAGTCAAAATATATATCAAACTCAACAGTAGAAATATATATATATATATATATATATATATATATATATATATATATATATATATATATATATATATATATATATATATATATATATATATATATATATATATATATATATATATAGGCATTAAGGCTGTACTTCTGTACTTGATGGACGTATCTCTTTTTTCAACCTAACTTACTATGTTAATTTAAACCCTAGCAACCAATACCTGCTAAAATTCCAAACTGGAGATCTGCCGATCAAACGGCTAATTAATAAAAAAAAACAAAAACAGAAAATAAAATGTGAAGACCAATTGCAAATTGTGCCGGAACAGCACCCTCCCATATATTAAGATGAACAACCCCTTTAACACATGTGAAGGCGTAGCCATGGCAGAAGCAACACACTGTAGAAGATTATAAATAAGTTGCAACAGATGATAATTAGGGATGCAACAGAATTTTATAGTTTGTGGAAAAGCTGTAACTCCACTAAACCCCATAAGCAGGAATAATGTGACACAATTTGATCAGTCGGAAGCAAAGAGACATGGGGCGGAACTTGGGTTGCACTTGGGCTCCTATCAGAGTCCGAATTGGCAATCTGTGGATTCTGGCAAATGGCAGAGGGCCTTCTGTAAGGTGCCATAGACAGTCACTATTTATTGGGCTCGTGGGGGGCTGTTTGGGTCTCTGTGTACTTGGAATGCCAGGGCCTATCTTGTATCACAGTCCAGACCTGAACTATGGAGTCCATAACCTGGCTAGGGTTTACTACAGGCCCAGACTGGCAATCTATGGGTTCTGGCAAATGCCAGAGGGGCTGCTGTCACTATTTATTGGGCTGGTGGGGGGCTGTTTAGGCTTCTATGCACTTGATATATCAGGCTTATTCTGAATGCCAGTCCAGTCCTATCTTCCAGCCCTCACCCTTATGCCTACAATATGCCTTTACCTCTTCTCTTATGGCATTTAGGATAGGATCAGAGTCCTTAGCTACTTTAGCCTGGTTCTCCAATGCTGCGCTTCTTTGAGGCTGAAAGATAAATGGTTGAAAGAATTAGATACAATATATACGCTCTCTCTCAGTATAAGCAGCACAGCAGAACCCAGCTCACCTGAGGAGCAGTTATCTTTGCAGCAGGGGGGGCAACTCGCACGTTCTTCTGGGCTGATCCAGCTGAAACACTTGGAGGTGCCTGTGTAGCTGCAAAAACATTAAATGAAAACAAATTTTAGAAACATTTATAAAAATGTAAAAAATATTAATGGCATTTACAGGGTCAATTAGTTTCCCTTTATATTCATCTTTATTATTTAAAGATAATAGTTTTCCCATTATTCACCTGCAAGGGTATTTATATAAACTATAGTAGGGTTTCTGTAGCAAACACCCCAGCTGTACCAGTGCAGGAACGGCTGCCCCCGGGGCTACACAGCGGGGTATTTATATAAACTATAGTAGGGTTTCTGTAGCAAACACCCCAGCTGTACCAGTGCAGGAATGGCTGCCCCCGGGGCTACACAGCGGGGTATTTATATAAACTATAGTAGGGTTTCTGTAGCAAACACCCCAGCTGTACCGGTGCAGGAATGGCTGCCCCCGGGGCTACACAGCAGGGTATTTATATAAACTATAGTAGGGTTTCTGTAGCAAACACCCCAGCTGTACCAGTGCAGGAATGGCTGCCCCCGGGGCTACACAGCGGGGTATTTATATAAACTATAGTAGGGTTTCTGCAGCAAACACCCCAGCTGTACCAGTGCAGGAATGGCTGCCCCCGGGGCTACACAGCGGGGTATTTATATAAACTATAGTAGGGTTTCTGTAGCAAACACCCCAGCTGTACCAGTGCAGGAATGGCTGCCCCCGGGGCTACACAGCGGGGTATTTATATAAACTATAGTAGGGTTTCTGTAGCAAAAACCCCAGCTGTACCAGTGCAGGAATGGCTGCCCCCGGGGCTACACAGCGGGGTATTTATATAAACTATAGTAGTGTTACTGTAGCAAACACCCCAGCTGTACCAGTGCAGGAATAGCTGCCCCCAGGGCTACACAGCGGGGTATTTATATAAACTATAGTAGGGTTTCTGTAGCAAACACCCCAGCTGTACCAGTGCAGGAATGGCTGCCCCCGGGGCTACACAGCGGGGTATTTATATAAACTATAGTAGGGTTTCTGTAGCAAACACCCCAGCTGTACCAGTGCAGGAATGGCTGCCCCGGGGCTACACAGCAGGGTATTTATATAAACTATAGTAGGGTTTCTGTAGCAAACACCCCAGCTGTACCAGTGCAGGAATGGCTGTCTCCGGGGCTACACAGCGGGGTATTTATATAAACTATAGTAGGGTTTCTGTAGCAAACACCCCAGCTGTACCAGTGCAGGAATGGCTGCCCCTGGGGCTACACAGCGGGGTATTTATATAAACTATAGTAGGGTTTCTGTAGCAAACACCCCAGCTGTACCAGTGCAGGAATAGCTGCCCCCGGGGCTACACAGCGGGGTATTTATATAAACTATAGTAGGGTTTCTGTAGCAAACACCCCAGCTGTACCAGTGCAGGAATGGCTGCCCCTGGGGCTACATAGGGGGGTATTTATATAAACTATAGTAGGGTTTCTGTAGCAAACACCCCAGCTGTACCAGTGCAGGAATGGCTGCCCCCGGGGCTACACAGCGGGGTATTTATATAAACTATAGTAGGGTTTCTGTAGCAAACACCCCAGCTGTACCAGTGCAGGAATGGCTGTCTCCGGGGCTACAGAGCAGGGTATTTATATAAACTATAGTAGGCTTTCTGTAGCAAACACAACAGTTGTACCAGCGCAGGACAACAGTACATTATATTGTAATTACTTTTTTACATTTTTTGGTGTTTAAATTGTGAATTCTGAGGCAACTAGGGAGCCGGGCATCACATATGTATTTACAACAGAAAGCACGAGGTTCTACAACGGCTTCTGAGATGTGAGCAATACAGGTAAAACTTTACCTTCGACAGCAAATGGCCTACTGGGCGGAACAGCCGCCTGTGAATGAATAACTGCCGTCTGGCTTTTGGCAGGGACTGCAGCACTGGGTTTGGAAGTTGGAGTGAAAGAAAAGGCAGCGGCACTAGCGATTGGGATGGTTGCAGGGGGTGCAGTTTCCGAAGCATTGAATCTACAAGACAGTAAGACAACAAATTACTCAACAGTGTTCATACTTTTACAATGGCAAAAGACCGTCTGTGTACAAAAGCATACATACTTGTCTTTAAGGTTCATTTTCACTGTGGATGGCGTTGGCGTGAACACGGGTGCTGTTGCTGCCTGCGTCGTAACAGAGGTTGCCAGAGAAGCAGTACCGAAGGGACGGATGCCCATGGCAGGCTGGAATGGCATCGCTGGGGGAGTGGCAACCTTAGCAGTGCTGCTTGAAATTGTCGCAGCTCCAAACTGAAAGGATGAGGGAGATGCAGTAGCTGCATTGTTTGTAGATGAGAAACTAAATGCAGGAAGTGCGGATGGTTGCAAACTGGCTGCTGCAGGCCCGGCTGGTTGGAAAATAGATGTGGTAGGAGCTATTGGTTGAGAAGTTGATTTTGTTGGTGCAGCTGCAGGTAACAGTCCTGCGAGAGGTGCAGAAGCATTCAGTACTGGGGTAGGAGCAGCAGAAGATTGTGCTGAAAGTCCAAAAGGATAGGGAGGGGGAGCTGCACTGCGGGGGGCAGCAGAAGTGGACACTGAAGCCAGTGGTGCGGCAGGAGTAGAATTTGCATTTCCTCCTAAGATGTTAAGAAAACAACAATCAGTTTACTGCAGTGCAAGCAAGACAAACACTACTTGGCCTTACTAAAAGAGATATAGAGAGTAAAGGTCCCCATACACGGGCTGATTCTAGCTGCCGGTATCGGCATGGGCACTACCGACTGGCCTGCTGACCGATATCTGGCCTCAAATCGGCCAGATTTCGATCGGGCAGGTTAGAAAACCTAGTCGGATCGGGGACCGCATTGGCTCGTTAATGTGGTCCCTGGACCGACTTTTCCTATGCCCCTATGCTGGCATCAGCCTTTCCCTGTGCCTGCACCCAGCACTACTGCCTGGCACACAGAGCAGATTTTGGCACAGAAATGCACATGTATGCACTGAAATCTGCTCCATGTGCCCACACCTGGGCTGACGCAATGGTTTATTTTGCAGGCACAGGAAAGGTTGATGCCAGAGTAGTAAATTATTCTCAGCCTGTAGATAAATGCAGGCTTAGAACCAGCCTGTGTGGCATTAACCTTGGAATTCTCTTTGGCTGAACTGTGGCCAATTATCTGTTCACTTTTCACCCCCTACACAGAAAGGCTGACAGCCTAGTTGCTCATGCATGGCAACCTGAATATAATTCAGTATGTTGTGAAGAAACAAAAAAGGCAAATTATCTCCTTGAATAACAAGTTGTTTGTTTCCTATAAATCACTTACCAGCAACTTTCATTTCCCTTTCTCCTTCCAAAGGAAGCTGCGCTGGCAATGTGGTTAGTGCTTTAACTCCTTGAGTTAAGTTGACCACGTGGAAGGGACAGAGGACGCCGTCAGTTGACAGGAGGAGTAAAACAGGCACTGGCGGCAGTATCTGCGATTCACCTGTACAGAGCGATCAGAAAGTTAGTGTCCATTATTAAAGGGTACCTATGCCCTAAATCAAAGGGGGTCTCTATATCAGAGGTACAGTCAGCCAATACTCCATCCTCCTGTGCATGAATATAAGCGGCAGATGTCCTAGTGTTTAAGATAATAAGCAATCTATTTACTACTGCAATTATAAAACATGGTTCAAGGTGCAAGGGATCTTTAGGTGTTCCACCACAAGGCAATGCAATGATATCAGTCTATACACATAGTATCAGATATCAATGCTAAAGGAGGAAACACTGATAAGAATAGTTTTTTTTGTTGGTGGGTGTATGTTCAGGAATGATATCTGGCTCTTAAAGCTGGCGAGGTCACCATGCAAGTGGATATCCCCACCTATGGCCAAACGGTTGAATTAAAATGGCGGGTATAGGTACCAATCTGTACTAAAGGACCGGTATCGGCAGCTAGAATTGGCCCGTGTATGACCACCTTAAGGGTACAAAATCTCTGGGAAGACTGAAATCACTTTACACTTACATTGCTGTGTGGTGGATATTCTACAAGTTATAAAAACTCAAGCAAAAATGCCAACTGGTACATAATCTCATGAAGCCAGCCAAGTGACTCTTCGTTCAAGTGCACCCTGCGATTACCCATGAGAAATGTACATGTAATTAACTGCGTTCATTGTCCCATGTTTTTTCCCCTGTTTTAACAGGATAAAGTGAGGGTTAAATAATGGCCGAGTGGCTGTCTGGCTGAAGAAAAGACGTACTGATAAATACTTCGAGCTGACAGGTATAATCAAGCACTACTCCCATAGGAAGAGTATCATCATTGCTTTCTGTCATTGGCATCTCAGCCCGACTGCTGTCTTCTAGCAACCACTGTTCCCAGCCGGCCTGCAAAGGTGACAAGGAACAGATCAAGGACATACTTGTATTGTGCATCTTTATAAAATGTAATGCTGACACTCAAAAAAAGAAAATGCAACAACTACTATTAATCTTTCACTGTTATTGTTTTTGATTTCAGTTATGCATGCAACATAGGCAGCAAAGGCCTTTATATATTTGCAAATTAAAGTTGACCATACATTGAAAAATCCGCGGTTTGACAAGGTTGCCAATAAGCAGATCTTTCCCTGATATGGCCAACTTGAGTTGGGCGATATTGAGGGCCAAACTATTGGATCGTAATTGGTGTATGCAGGCCATCAGATCAACATCTGGCTGATTCTCCGCCACGTATTGGTCGGGTATGCCTGTCAGAGGGCCACATATACAGTCCATTTGCAGCTTCCATTGACCCATGTATGGCCGCCTTTAGCTTGGTGTCGGCACTGTAGAAAGCTCCGATTTAGTTATAGACTGAATAGGAACCACAATATGCATCTATTTAAACAAAAAAAAAAATATAAAAAAAAGAAAATCAAGGCAACTTTTATTACCTGGTCAGGGGGCCGCGCAATCACACCAACATCTACTGAGGCTGCTGATGCTGCCAACAGAACCTCCCTAGAGGGAAAAAACAGAATAATAACAAAGTCTCTGGCTGTGCACAGAAATGCCAGGAAAAGTGATTCACCAGCATTTTCTATGTTGAAATCATCAGTTCACAAATGATTATTTTGCCAAACAGTTTCCAAACACCACTCACCAATCCTCAATATAATTCAGGAAGAAATGGTGCTGTCGCTCACTGCAGATACTAAAGCACATCTCTGTGAAGTTCAGGAACCTCTCTGCTCGTTTGTCTTCTTTTTTCTACATGGATATAAACAACTTGTATGTATGTATATCTTTATTTATATAGCTTTACACAGCACTGTACAGCAGATAAATTAATTAATACAACAAACTGGGGGTCAATACAATAATAAATAAATACAAAGTAAAATAATAAATACATAGTACAGTTGCATTTAGGATTCCCAGGAGTTAAGTGTGAAAGAGACAAGAGGACGGAGGTCCCTACACCATAGAGATTACAATCTAAATGTGATCTAAATCTAATATTCTGTGGCTGTCTGCATCCAGTCGGGAAAGACAGCTAGAATAATCAGATCAACAGCTCCTCTTAACTTCCATATATACATTATCAAACTGGCCGATCACAGAACCAACTGATATCCAAAGTAAAGGCCATACACAAGGCTTCATATGATTTTAATCAGTACATGTAAAAAAAATCTAATCAGTGAACAGCCTCTTTGAAATCTTTAAATAACTGCCACTCTGGTTGTTCAAAGGTTAATAGTAAGGCTGCAGAATCCCCTTAGTCATTTAGATTTCCTTCACCTTCTCTAACCCATTCGGCTCCCTACCTCAGGAATTTATTTTGGGTATTGGCTACTGAGCATGCTCAGTTCTTCTCAGCTCAGATTACTAAACATTCCCTCCAGTCTAGTAGCCAATGAATAGATGGTATGGCTGGATCCAAAAAAAATTCTGCTCTAGTTGTCTTTTCTTCTAACCTCCTGTCTTGAGCCCAGCTTAACCATTACAGTGTTCAATTCAAGCAGAACTTTTTATCAAAGTAAATTCTGCCTGTGTAAGCCCGCATTATTTATTGCATGAACTTTACAGGGCACACGTGCTATTTGCAGATGTAAATGTCACTGATGATGATGATGTGTCAGAGGGGAAAATGGCTGCCAGGTGAAAGCTGCTATTTGTTATAGGAAAATGTGATGGCACTGGAAAACGAAGGGGATATATGCAATACAAACTATTCTATACGGATGGGGGAGATGTGCCTATTTAGAATAGGTGAAATGGGGGAAATGCACATACCGGAAGTATCACTACAACTAGTTGGGGAGAGGCTTCTAATGATCCGTCAGCGGCAGCATACACCACAGTGAAGACATAAGTACTGAGCCACAGCACATCCAACACTGGAAACAAAACAAATGAAAAAAAAAAACATGAATAGGCTTAGGTGACAGTGCTGTATGGTAGTGGTGGATAACGATACACGTATGCACCCACACATACACCAAACAAAACACTATAAATAAACAACAGGAGAGAGTCTATGTGCAGCACCTTTTACAGGGTTATCAGGGTCGTAACACGAAGGGCACGGGATCACTTTTTTCTCCTGAAGACTCTGAAAGCAAAAAGGAATTAATTTTGGTTGGGAATACTGGCATCAATAAAGTCTTTATCTGCTCACTTCCTGCAAAAAAGAACTTGTCAAATAGTCAGTGGAGTTCAAAGCAACATATTCCCACCCAAACACAACTTCTTTTTAACAAGAAAACATAATTTCAAGCAACTTTACAATATACATCAGTTAAAAAATATGCATCATTTGATGCAAAAATAGAAGAACTGTTTTGCAGCTGGATTTCAGCATAAACAAATGGTAAAGATTGATACTTTTCTGTGTTGTGTGGGGCTCTTTAACACATTTTGGTTCAGAAGCCCTTTAAGGCAGTATTCTAGTCTGCAGTAGGAGTGGACACTTTTGATGCAATATGACATAAGCAAGGCTGATTCAATGGCATATCAAAGGGTAAATGGTTGGCTAGCCAGAAAAGGAATTATTAGGCAAAATATATGGGAAAAGTTCTGTTATTCTATTAAAAATGGTTGCTATACAGTAGTCTGTAGCTATAAAATGCACTCTACCATTTTAAGTGACTGCAGGCAGGGACTAGGAAATAAAACCCTATCAGATTTTGTTATAAAGGAACCCAGAACATTTCCCCAAACCGGTTTCCATTTTCTTGTCCTTTAAACTCGACAATCTAGGGCTATTTATGTCTGGATCCCAGTGCTGCCATTGGTTTAATAGCAATGTCACTGTGATTCAGACAATTTTAAACAGTATAAGAGATTTAATATGGATCTGTGAGCAAAACAGCTGAATGAGGAAAGTGTGAAAAAAAAAAATCATCAGGCTTTTGTCCTCTCCGAATCTGCAACAGCTCGGAGCTTCAGGCTTTCCCTGTCCTGATACAGCGTCACCATCCTTACAAGTAAGTACTGTGTGTAATATATACAGTTCTGTAACTTCTGTTCTTAAAGTGTGTGAATATCACTTACCGGCAAGTATTGTACAACTGTTCCATTCTGTTTCCCTACTGCTAACTGCTTCCCTTTGGGGCTCCAGCAGACTGAAAAAAAAAAAGGAAAGGAGACATATTTACAATTTTCAATAAAAATTATTACAAAAAAAAGGGCCAGGAACTGTCTGGCCAAACCGAGTGTGATGCCACTTACCTGAAGTCACCCCCAAAGCAGCTGGGAGGTTGGCAAACATACTGACTGTGTCTGTGACTTGCAGGACAGAGATGCTGCCATCGCTCAGACACACTGCAACCATCGTGGGTAAGGCAGGATTCCATTGTAGGTCTGTAACAGAGCTGCTGGGATCTCTCAGCAACTTATAACTTGCAAATGGGGTCTTCTGCTGCTTGGACTGCACAGAAAAGCAAACAAATCAATTAATGGGCTGCCATGTAGCCGAAATGAAACATATCAATGGATTTCAGTATTAACCATTAATACTACAACCTGGGATCCTTCACAGGCCACTAGTTAGAACATCAGACTAGACAGCAACTTCCAATATGGTGACGACACAAGCTATATTGGCAATTACACTGTACAAATTACCAAATGCAAGCTACACTATTACATCTATAGAAGGGTAAAAAGTGCTGGATTTTGCAGCCATTAAAGCCCCTGTACACTGAGGCAGAAATTAAACACATGGACAGAGCAGGCTGAAGTCACTGCCACATACAAGAATGAGAAACAGAAGAATGTTGCATCCCAAAGACTCAATACATTGATTTCTAGCAGCAAAATTTTCCTGGCAAAGCTAATGCAATTTAATTTTAAAACCTATTCAGAAAGCACCTGTTTATTTTTGAGACTGACAGAAATACTAGCTTTACCTGGAAAGTATATAAATACCTCATTCAGCAGCGTCCGAACATCATAGAAGGAGACAAAAGTTCCCTGTTCAGCAGAAGTCATACAGACGGATAGTGTCAGATTGTCAGAGCTCAGGGCCAAATGGTGAATGGGACAACTCATAGGCACGTGTATACCTTGGGGTCCCATAACTGCAGAGGAAAGTAACAGAAAACAATATTAAAATGCAGCAATATAGTAGTTAAAAGTTTTTCTTTAAAAAAAAAAAAAAAAAAGTGTCCAAATGTTGATTGGGTTCAAACTTTGCTTAGTGTTTATAAATTTAGCAACTTTTTGAGCTCATTCAGTTGCAAGAAACCTAAACTTCCAAATGCCATCCCACCGGCAACAATGTAAATCGCCGATGGGATGGCATCCTGAAGTTGTGTTGAGAGGAAAAATCAGGAAATTGTAGCAACGCGTATGCCATGCCACCGGCGATTTACATTCTTGGCGGTGGGATGGCATTGCGGGCAGATTAGTCGCCCGCGGCTACGAAGATTTGTGGTAGGGCGACTGATCTCCCTGTCTGGTACTGCCATTGTGGGTGCCGTACAGATTACCTGGAGAGCAAAGGGACTTTAATTGGGAAATGGTTCGTATGAGTCAAAGACAGGCTATTATGGTTTCCATTCAGTCTGTGGAACCAGGTACAGTATGTCTATGTAAAATCTGGCGCACCTCCCTACCTCTTGGCACATAGGTGCACATGGGTGGACATGGGTGGACATGGGAGCTGTGATGTCATTTTGGCACCAAATTGAAATTTAAAAAAAGGTCCTTCCACCTTGTATTCCATACCAAAGCTAGCTCGGTATCCCTACAGTCCTGCCTAACCCTTTAATTCCTATTTGCTGTGTCCTGTCTCCTAGCCTGGTTTTGACCATGATTCTGCCTGACACTCTTCTGAACCATGTTTCTGGATCAAACTCCAGGTACTACAGGTTCCTCCCACACTCCAAAATATACTGGCAGGTTATAGAAACCAACTACATTAAAGTCATCCCCATTCCATTTGGAAATATTAACCTTAAAAGCAAGCAGGTTGCAGGTAAAAGCCCCTGTGTAAAATGTATAAATGAAGCAGAAGAATTCATATTGATTCAAATGAAAGTGAGGACTGGCCAGACCAGGGTTGGCCAGCTTGAAGTATATTGTAATATGTCGCCAAACAATCCCTGTTTTGTTTAAAGGGGAAGGCATGTCTTGGTAGCTTAATGCAGAGAATGTCTTAGGGCTCTGGCACACGGGGAGATTTGTCGCCTCGCGAGGCATTTTTCGGCGATTTGCCGAAATCGCGCCGCGTGTGCCATCCCACCGGCGACTTACATGTTCGCCGGTGGGATGGCAACTCAAGGAGATTAGTCGCCCGCGAACAGGAAGATTTGTCGCGGGCGACTAATCTCCCCGTGTGCCACAGCCTGTATATTTTGATAATGGGTGAGTGCAGAGGATCTCTTGCTGCTGTCTTTAGCAGGCAGGTTTATTGGCTCCTGATACCCCAAGTGTAAATTTCATTGGGCAGGGACTAATGGGAATGATGTGTCAATTTCTGTAAAGTGCTACTGGATATGTTGGTTTTATATCAGGGGAGGCCAATATGTCGATTGCGGTCCACCAGTCGATCCCCCGTGGATTTCTGGTGGACCGAGATCAAGCCGGGGATGCGGAAATGCTCTGTGAATGCAAACGTACGCTCGCACGCCGCACTTCCGCATCGGTGCAGTTGATCGAGACTGGATCGAGTCTGGCCAACCCTGCTCTATATGAATAAAACAATAATAAAAGTCATTAAAGTTCCTGGCAGAAGATTTATATGAACCCAACTTTGTGTGGATGAAATGCCAATTTTATAACAAACACATGTAACACTGACCATCTTTTGATGATATTATACAGACATCAAATTACCAATTTTATTTGCATCTTCCCCGGGTCTGACTGCTACAAGAACATCCTTTGTGTGGAAAAACTTTAATCCCATAGGGCCTCCCACGAACAGAAAACCATACTTGTTCGAGATCACAAGCAGGTTGGAGCGTTCCTTGGGAAGATCTACTGGAGAGTCAAACAGTCGGATCTTTTTTAGCTGTCGGAACTGGAAATCCTGTAAGGACAAAAAGATACAAAATTTTAGTAAAAGTATGGGATCCCTTATCCGGAAACCCGTTATCCAGAAAGCTCCGAATTACGGAAGCCCGTCTCCCATAGACTCCATTTTAATCAAATAATTCAGAATTTTAAAATGAATTACCTTTTTCTCTGTAATAATAAAACTGTACACCTTGTAATTGATCCCAACTAAGATATAATTACCCCTTATTGGGGGCAGAACAGCCCTATTGGGTTTATTTAATGGTTAAATGATTCCCTTTTCTCTGTAATAATAAAACAGTACCTGTACTTGGTCCCAACTAAGATATAATTACCCCTTATTGGGGCAGAACAGCCCTATTGGGTTTATTTCATGGTTAAATGATTCCCTTTTCTCTGTAATAATAAAACAGTACCTGTACTTGATCCCAACTAAGATATAATTACCCCTTATTGGGGGCAGAACAGCCCTATTGGGTTTATTTAATGGTTAAATGATTCCCTTTTCTCTGTAATAATAAAACAGTACCTGTACTTGATCCCAACTAAGATATAATTACCCCTTATTGGGGGCAAAACAGCCCTATTGGGTTTATTTAATGGTTAAATGATTCCCTTTTCTCTGTAATAATAAAACAGTACCTGTACTTGATCCCAACTAAGATATAATTACCCCTTATTGGGGCAGAACAGCCCTATTGGGTTTATTTCATGGTTAAATGATTCCCTTTTCTCTGTAATAATAAAACAGTACCTGTAATTGATCTCAACTAAGATATAATTACCCCTTATTGGGGCAGAACAGCCCTATTGGGTTTATTTAATGGTTAAATGATTCCCTTTTCTCTGTAATAATAAAACAGTACCTGTACTTGATCCCAACTAAGATATAATTACCCCTTATTGGGGCAGAACAGCCCTATTGGGTTTATTTAATGGTTAAATGATTCCCTTTTCTCTGTAATAATAAAACAGTACCTGTACTTGATCCCAACTAAGATATAGATAATCCTAATTGCATGCAAAACAACCCTATTGGGTTTATTATTATTATTAACATTTATTTATAAAGCGCCAACATATCCCGCAGCGCTGTACAATAAGTGGGTTACATACATTGGACATACAGAGTAACATATAAAGCAACCAATAACCGATACAAGAGGTGAAGAGAGAACTGCCCAAAAGAGCTTACAATCTACTGTTTTATTGATTTTTTAGTAGACTTAAGGTATAGAGATCCAAATTATGAAAGACCCCTTATCCGGAATACCCTTGGTCCCAAGCATTCTGGATAACGGGTCCTATACCTGTACCTAAAAGATCCGGAGAAGATCACCTTGTTTGGAAAGGTCACCAAATAAGTGGATCTTTCCCAGATATGCCCACCTTGGACCAACAACTGGATCACATTGACAGGGTAAAGGCTGTTCTTGTGAGGACCAAATGAACCAGTCAATGCACTCCTTGCACCAATGGGATTTTGAAACCCATTTTATGAAGACGTGGACGATTTTTGAGCAGATACCGTAAAATAATATGTACCTAGGGCTGACAACATGATATCAAACTGCACCTTGGTTTTGCCGGTTTCCACGCAATAAACTGTTAGCCAGTTGACACAAGGATCTTTGATATTGGAACCACATTTGGGCACAAAAGAAGCTATAACATTAGTTGGTTAAATAGCAAGCAGGGGTGCCCTGATAATATGAAATTGGTTCGGCCTTATAACATTCTTTCATTGCTTTCATTCTTAAAGTTTGCAACTTTGTTTCATGTCCCCACTCAGTGTATATGAAATAGCTTGTTATATGGCAACTGAAACTTAAGAGCCATGTTTATCCTGCTGAATGTCCCTTGAAATTGGAATCTCCTAAATAATGCTATGGCATCTGTATTACTCACAAACGGCCATGCTTCTCAGGATGAGATGATAGAGAAATATGCAGTGATGGCTACCACTGAGCCCATTAGAAGTAACAGCCGTGTTGGTCATGCACAGTCATAATTCATACCCAGATTCCACTCATGGGTGTAATACAGACTCAGTTTCACCTCATTAGATATTTAAATATTTTATACATTATGTAATATTTCCTGCTGTGATACAATACGACTAAATTTGAAGCTTAGAATAAAGACATTGTGAATAGATGTAAGTGCCCTGCGAGTGGGGCCTTTGGGAGCAAACATCCAGCTTATCAACCACCAATGGTCACTGGATATTGGCAGTGGCACAGCTTCATTTTTCTAGACCAAAATATTGGGGCTCTGTCCATGTCAAATTTAGCTTGAACCCCTCCCTCCTGTACCCACTGGACGGAGAGGGTCAAGCAAACATGTATGAACTATAGTTCCAGGGGTACCCAGGGGCACGAATAAGCACTCACCCCAAATCCCCCCCTAACTGGCCTTCAGGCTGGGCCCCCTTAGCCCATAACAAGGTTACAGATATATAGAAACATTGGGGTAACAGTCACCCTGCTATAGTTCCAGGGGTACCCACGGCACAAATAAGCACTCACCCCAAATCCCCTCTAACTGGCCTTCAGGCTGGGCCCCCTTAGCCCATAACAAGGTTACAGATATATAGAAACATTGGGGTAACAGTCACCCCGCTATAGTTCCAGGGGTACCCAGGGCACAAATAAGCACTCACCCCAAATCCCCCCTAACTGGCCTTCAGGCTGGGCCCCCTTAGCCCATAACAAGGTTACAGATATATAGAAACATTGGGGTAACAGTCACCCTGCTATAGTTCCAGGGGTACCCAGGGCACAAATAAGCACTCACCCCAAATCCCCCCCTAACTGGCCTTCAGGCTGGGCCCCCTTAGCCCATAACAAGGTTACAGATATATAGAAACATTGGGGTAACAGTCACCCTGCTATAGTTCCAGGGGTACCCAGGGCACAAATAAGCACTCACCCCAAATCCCCCCCTAACTGGCCTTCAGGCTGGGCCCCCTTAGCCCATAACAAGGTTACAGATATATAGAAACATTGGGGTAACAGTCACCCCGCTATAGTTCCAGGGGTACCCAGGGCACAAATAAGCACTCACCCCAAATCCCCCCTAACTGGCCTTCAGGCTGGGCCCCCTTAGCCCATAACAAGGTTACAGATATATAGAAACATTGGGGTAACAGTCACCCTGCTATAGTTCCAGGGGTACCCAGGGCACAAATAAGCACTCACCCCAAATCCCCCCCTAACTGGCCTTCAGGCTGGGCCCCCTTAGCCCATAACAAGGTTACAGATATATAGAAACATTGGGGTAACAGTCACCCTGCTATAGTTCCAGGGGTACCCACGGCACAAATAAGCACTCACCCCAAATCCCCCCCTAACTGGCCTTCAGGCTGGGCCCCCTTAGCCCATAACAAGGTTACAGATATATAGAAACATTGGGGTAACAGTCACCCTGCTATAGTTCCAGGGGTACCCAGGGCACAAATAAGCACTCACCCCAAATCCCCCCTAACTGGCCTTCAGGCTGGGCCCCCTTAGCCCATAACAAGGTTACAGATATATAGAAACATTGGGGTAACAGTCACCCCGCTATAGTTCCAGGGGTACCCAGGGCACAAATAAGCACTCACCCCAAATCCCCCCCTAACTGGCCTTCAGGCTGGGCCCCCTTAGCCCATAACAAGGTTACAGATATATAGAAACATTGGGGTAACAGTCACCCTGCTATAGTTCCAGGGGTACCCAGGGCACAAATAAGCACTCACCCCAAATCCCCCTCTAACTGGCCTTCAGGCTGGGCCCCCTTAGCCCATAACAAGGTTACAGATATATAGAAACATATAGCCTAACCTTATGGTACAAATAATGCTAAGGGGGAAGCCAGAGTAGATACATATATACATCATCTAATATGTGAGTAAATAAAACATTTCCATGTCAGGGCTGTAACCACAGAAAGGAAACTTGGAAGTAGGAGGAGCTACAATGAACATGTAGCCAATGAGAGCATGAGAGAATTCAGATGCCCAAATCAAACTTGAACTGTCACAACTTGAAAGCAAATAAAAGAAAGAAACTATTCTATACACTGCTGGTTCTGACTCCCGAAACATTGATGCTGCTCTATTCTTTCAAGAGTCAGAATCAGAGACCAGGAAGGGATAAACAAACAGGGCTTTCAGAGTGAGTTAAAAGGGCCCTAACAGACAGTGGAGACCCCGTCCATGACAGCCCCTATTCACCTTAGTCTCCCTCTCAGGGGGCAAATCTGTGTCTTCCTCCATTCCGGCGGGAAAGACTGTCTAGTAGCACTGAGGCCTAGGTGAAAATGACAGCAGAACAAACTCCTCGAAGTCAAATCCCACTTCCTCCCGCGTTCCGAGTCTCACTTCCATGCATTCCGCAACCCCAAGCGTGTCGTAGCTGCGATAAACGCTCTACTTCCTGAAAGCCGCACCGGAAGTGCTTTGTCTCCATAGAAATGGAATGGCGGCCATTTTTGTTGTGGTATACTTTAGTGAGTCAGTCTGTCAGGGTGATAGATTGCATTAGCTTGAACCATAGTACAGCACAGTATGTATGTCATTTAGTGTACTGACGGCTAGCAGTGTTGGTGGGATATAAACATACTGTTATTCATAAGGAAAAACGAATTATTTCATCAGTAATGGGGAGTTTTGCCTGAAAAGGTACTCATATGAACTACATGCATGCTCCTCTGCCCATTTCAAAATGTTGGGAATATTAAGTTTGTAATAGTTCTTAGTTGACTGACAGTATTTGCCTCTTTTTTTTCCTCACAGGTTTGGATTTGAAATACACAGTAGCCTTACCATTGGACTTTCTGTGGGGCCATGGCTGGACCATGTCCTGGGGGCACATTTACTTACACACGAACGGGCCGAAAGCGTCCGATTGTGTTTTTTTCGTAATGATCGGTATTTGGCGATTTTTCAGAAAATTGTCGCGACTTTTTCATAGCCATTCCGAATGTTGCGCAAAATCTGGCGATTTTTTCGTAGCGTTACTACTTGCGCGAAAAGTCGGATTCATTCATTCATTCAGTATGGTGACTTTTCTTGGGCCTGGTTGGAGCTGCAGAGTGCCATTGAGCCCTATGGAAGACTTTCCTTGGGCCGGGTTGGAGCTGCAGAGTGCCATTGAGCCCTATGGGAGACTTTCCTTGGGCCGGGTTGGAGCTGCAGAGTGCCATTGAGCCCTATGGGAGACTTTCCTTGGGCCGGGTTGGAGCTGCAGAGTGCCATTGAGCCCTATGGGAGGCTTTCCTTGGGCCGGGTTGGAGCTGCAGAGTGCCATTGAGCCCTATGGGAGACTTTCCTTGGGCCGGGTTGGAGCTGCAGAGTGCCATTGAGCCCTATGGGAGACTTTCCTTGGGCCGGGTTGGAGCTGCAGAGTGCCATTGAGTCCTATGGGAGACTTTCCTTGGGCCGGGTTGGAGCTGCAGAGTGCCATTGAGCCCTATGGGAGACTTTCCTTGGGCCGGGTTGGAGCTGCAGAGTGCCATTGAGCCCTATGGGAGACTTTCCTTGGGCCGGGTTGGAGCTGCAGAGTGCCATTGAGCCCTATGGGAGACTTTCCTTGGGCCGGGTTGGAGCTGCAGAGTGCCATTGAGCCCTATGGGAGACTTTCCTTGGGCCGGGTTGGAGCTGCAGAGTGCCATTGGGCCCTATGGGAGGCTTTCCTTGGGCCAGGTTGGAGCTGCAGAGTGCCATTGAGCCCTATGGGAGACTTTCCTTGGGCCAGGTTGGAGCTGCAGAGTGCCATTGAGCCCTATGGGAGACTTTCCTTGGGCTGGAGCTGCAGAGTGCCATTGAGCCCTATGGGAGGCTTTCCTTGGGCCGGGTTGGAGCTGCAGGGTGCCATTGAGCCCTATGGGAGACTTTCCTTGGGCCGGGTTGGAGCTGCAGGGTGCCATTGAGCCCTATGGGAGACTTTCCTTGGGCCGGGTTGGAGCTGCAGAGTGCCATTGAGCCCTATGGGAGACTTTCCTTGGGCCGGGTTGGAGCTGCAGGGTGCCATTGAGCCCTATAGGAGACTTTCCTTGGGCCGGGTTGGAGCTGCAGGGTGCCATTGAGCCCTATGGGAGGCTTTCCTTGGGCCGGGTTGGAGCTGCAGAGTGCCATTGAGCCCTATGGGAGACTTTCCTTGGGCCAGGTTGGAGCTGCAGGGTGCCATTGAGTCCTATGGGAGGCTTCCAAAATCATGCTAAGTCTGAAAGTTTCGCCCACCGCTTACGAGCGCTCAATACGAAAAAGTCGCGACAAGATACGAGCGCATCGTAATGGCTACGAAAAACTCACTCGTAAAGGTGCCGAAAAAATCGCAAAAAATACAAGATACGAGCGCATCGTAATGGCTACGAAAAACTCACTCGTAAAGGTGCCGAAAAAATCGCAAAAAATACGAAAAAGTCGCAAAATATTCGTTTTCCAATCGGAATTTTTCCAATTCGGATTTGTGGGTTAGTGAATGTGCCCCATAGATTTCGCACAAAAGACATTCCCACCCTCCACTGATGTTCAGGGCTGACTTGTCAGATATGGAGGTAAAAACAATAGAAATTCTGCCGATTCAGCCCTGAACGTAGATTTTGCTCAGGTGCCTTCAATGGCGCCCAATCAAAATCTTTTTTAACCTGGGCAATCGACGAAGCAACCGATATCCGCAGCCTTTTGCGATATCGGCCACCTCTTCGAGCCGCCATACATGCACCGAATATCGTGCAAAACAAGGTTTCGTATGATATTATCAGTGCATGTATGGCCGGCTTTAGTTATTGCTGTTATATAGCAGAAGGTAGGGTTGTCACCTTTGAAAAATACTGGCCTTTCCAATTTTTTAGCAATTTCACTATAAATAACATTGGCATCAGGGATTGTTTTACCAGCCAAGGTGGCAACCCTAGCAAAAATCGGGGTGCGCAGTTAAAGCACAGGGCTAAATGGCTAACGTGTTTTAATGGCCCCTAGTCATAGAGTAAATTTAATTTTAGGGACAATGATTTAAAAGCGGCCAGTTATACAGAAGCATTTCAGTGATATTATGAACAAAAAAGGGTCAGTCTTATAAACTGCGGGGGCCCAATTGGGACCATTTTTTAGGGGGGGCACAGGGTTCCAGAGCTCGGAGGGCAAATGGTCCTGCCTCTTGCACTCTCGATGTGACTGATGTTGTAACCCTGCCTTTTCCCCTGTCTTTCTCTTGTTCCATTGGCCCCTAACATTTCATGGCACAATGTGGCCCCAAGCACTGGGCACTGACACACCAAGCATACTCACAGTGTGAGACACTATACACAGTGACAGACAGTGGGTACCCTGGGGTAGAAGTATGAATGCAGTGCCCACTTTGTGTTTAATGCCCCAGAACACATATCAGCATTATCTGGCAATCATTGTTGGGGGTGGGCTGGAAAGATAATTCCCACTGGTGCACATCTTACTTGGAGTTGTGGAATACTCACAGCGCATTCACACATCTTACTCGGAGTATTAGAATACTCACTGCGCATTCACACATCTTACTCGGAGAAATAGAATACTCACAGCACATTCACATCTTACTTGGAGAAGTAGAATACTCACTGCGCATTCACACATCTTGCTCGGAGTAGTAGAATACTTACTGCGCATTCACACATCTTACTCGGAGAAATGGAATACTCACAGCGCATTCACATCTTACTCGGAGTAGTAGAATACTCACAGCGCATTCACACATCTTACTCGGAGTAGTAGAATACTCACTGTGCATTCACACATCTTACTCGGAGAAATGGAATACTCACTGCGCATTCACACAGGGGCAATTTGAAACTGTGGAGTGGCATATTATGACAAGAGTCCAGGGGGAGTGATCCAGAACCAGGTAGCTCATGGGACATCCTGGGAAGGTTGATAGGTATTGCTCTGCTGCTCTAGGCACGGGCCTTTGGGTTCCTATATAGAAAATATGGCTCTTGGTATAATTAGGTGTTACTGGGCTCCACTCCTAGGGCCCCTCCTTCTTTGAGAATAAGGATGAAGACACACGGAGCTACTAGTAGCAGCTACTTGTCGTGGCTACTAAAATGGGCAATGCTGATAATTGTCTCTACGTGTGTTTTAGCAGAGGCAATTTTCAGTATTGTCTATGCCAGGGTATTTTCTGGCGTTTAGTAGCCATGAAAAAGTAGCTGCTACTAGAAGCTCTTTGTGTCTTCACGGGCACGGGCAGTCGCACGAAGTTTCCTCTCAAGACAACTTTGGGCGAGGACATCGCAGCAATGCGGATGCCATCCCACCGGCGATTTACATTCTAGTTGGTGGGATGGCATTGCAGGGAGCTTATTCGCCTGCTACAACAAAGAATTGTTGCGGGGCGGCCAATCTCCCTGTATACCACTGCCTTAAGACATTTTTCCTGAACTTTTATTGAAGCTGCTTATCAGTCACTAGCTCACTGGGCCCCCTGCAGTTGCAGCATCTACTTCCCTCAACTGCCCTACTTAGTAGCAGCTACATGTCACAGCTACAAAAATAGACAATGCTGATCATTTACTGATAATCGTCTCTACATGTGTTTTAGCAGAGGCAATTCTCAGTATTGTCTATGGCAGAGTATTTTCTGGAATTTAGTAGCTGTGACAACTAGCTGCTACTAAGTAGCTCTGTGTGTCTTCACTCTTACCGGCTGGCATTGAAACAGGGCAGAGCATTCTAAAATAGGTTGCAATACACGGGCAGATTTCAGCTGCCGATTTGAGTCCTTCAGACTGATTCAGCAGCTTATCTGGCTGTGTATGGGCACCCCTGATAGGCCTACTGATATCTGGGCTACAATAGTCTAGATCTCGATCCAGCAGGTTTGATTTTCCTTTAAAATGAGGGACCGCATTGGCTTGTTGATACGGTCCGACGGCCCATATTCCCATAATTTTAATTTGATTGTATGGCACTAGGGTAACTTTTAAATTGGGTGAATTGCCACATACACAAAAATTGCAACACAGCTGGTTTCTGTACAGTCTGCAGCATTATTGCAATTGCAGTATTTATTTATTATCTCTGCACTGCTGGTTCTGAACATGGAAACGATATAGTTGAAAACAAACTCGTAAAGAAGACGCGAACAAGCTTCTGCTACATTGTTTCAGGAATCAAAACATGCAGTGCAGAATGGGGCAGGCAAATATTGGTTTCATTTGCAATTATATTTATTAATAATGCGTGCCCAGTAGGGACTGAAGCTGCTGCTAAATAAGCACTGTATTGCCTTCATAAATGAGCCCCTGCCATTAGTTCTGATGTTTCTCTGTCTATATTACATGCAGCTCTTGCATTTAAAACAAATTGTACTAAAAATTAAGCTTTATTAATCAATCTTCATGTTACTGCATCACCCAAGCTAATTAGTTCTTGTAAAGCTATATTATATTAACTAATTAGAGAAAATAATAGACTCTATGCAGACTTGGTAAGCCATTATGGGCCTCATTTAAACCATTTTAATGGCCAAAATTGCAGCGTCAGTGTGCCACCTCAAGTAAACCCTGAACTTGGGCCAAGCAATGCTTGCATCTGTCATTAAGGGAGAGTCCATCCTATATTTTAGAAGACTCTGGCTGTCCATATAATAATCGATCATTGGTAACTCCCAGCAAGTGTAATAAATACCAGTTCAGAGTTGTAATACTCACTTAAACTGCGTATTTGGTAATTAGGTAATCGCCTTGCATTTCCTTAGAGAATTGTCCTGATCACTATACATCGCGTTCCTGTAAAAAACCTATCAAACTAGTTGAGAGACGAGGTCTCACTATTAACGATTATTTATTACTCTTGATTTGATGGACAATAAATTCTGATACATTGTTTTCAGAATATTGTTTTTATTACATGATACAAGTAAGGTATATTAACACCATTCATTGTCATACATACATCTGTAAGAAACAGTGAAGAAACAGAGATTAAACCTATAAAAAGAAACAAATGCGATACTATACTTACCGTGTCATTAGACTTCTTAGAATCTGATACATTTGTTGCAAGAAAGCACAAGCCTCACGTATTACTATAAAGGAACTTGTTGTTCCCAGTACATTGGTTACTTACCTGATACTTTGAGTCAGGAGTTTACGTAATGCTACAAATGTGATTGGACGTACAGACTTGTAGTAGAATTTGCTCATAGGCATAGGGTATCGATTTTTAATTCCTTTTCTTGCTTTTTCTCTCAATTTTTAAACTTGATCTTAATTAATTAACCAATAAAGATTATTTTTTAACTTTGTTATAGGTGTGCCAAGTTTACACATGTGTCCTTTTTTCTTTTGTTTTGTATATTTTGATTACACATTGAGCACCCTATAAGTGGGCTGTAGTGCGGGGTTTTTTCTCTCTAAATATATAATTAAGGGCATTATGTGATTTAAGCATGTTTCACTTCTCATGCTTTTACTTATATGCCATCCATTTGTTCATAATATTGTTGATGCAAACAAAATGAGCATATTTTACACCGAGTCAATGTCAATAGTGAAGAATATGGTTCTTTTGGTTACAGTGACAAGTCAAGATGCTGTGGTGTATGGGTGGGAGCTGCCATGTTGTTTCCTTTGGACATTATATTTGCATTTATACATATGAGAGGGAGGTGCCATATTGTTTCCCTTAGACAGTACAGTATGAAGTTACAGCTTATTGTGTGCCCAGAACATTCCTTCTCTGTATATTTGTATTTATACATATGGGAGGGAGGTGCCATAATGTTTCCCTTAGACAGTACAGTATAAGGGTACAGCTTATTGTGTGCCCAGAACATTCCTTCTCTGTATATTTGTATTTATACATATGGGAGGGAGGTGCCATAATGTTTCCCTTAGACAGTACAGTATAAGGGTACAGCTTATTGTGTGCCCAGAACATTCCTTCTCTGTATATTTGTATTTATACATATGGGAGGGAGGTGCCATAGTGTTTCCCTTAGACAGTACAGTATAAGGGTACAGCTTATTGTGTGCCCAGAACATTCCTTCTCTGTATATTTGTATTTATACATATGGGACGGAGGTGCCATAGTGTTTTCCTTAGACAGTACAGTATGGGAGTACAGCTTATTGTGTGCCCAGAACATTCCTTCTCTGTATATTTGTATTTATACATATGGGAGGGAGGTGCCATAGTGTTTCCCTTAGACAGTACAGTATGGGGGTACAGCTTATTGCGTGCCCAGAGCATTCCTTCTCTGTATATTTGTATTTATACATATGGGAGGGAGGTGCCATAGTGTTTCCCTTAGACAGTACAGTATGGGGGTACAGCTTATTGTGTGGCCAGAACATTCCTTCTCTGTATATTTGTATTTATACATATGGGAGGGAGGTGCCATAGTATTTCCCTTAGACAGTACAGTATGAGGGTACAGCTTATTGTGTGCCCAGAACATTCCTTCTCTGTATATTTGTATTTATACATATGGGAGGGAGGTGCCATAGTATTTCCCTTAGACAGTACAGTATGAGGGTACAGCTTATTGTGTGCCCAGAACATTCCTTCTCTGTATATTTGTATTTATACATATGGGAGGGAGGTGCCATAGTGTTTCCCTTAGACAGTACAGTATGGGGGTACAGCTTATTGTGTGCCCAGAATATTCCTTCTCTGTATATTTGTATTTATACATATGGGAGGGAGGTGCCATAGTGTTTCCCTTAGACAGTACAGTATGGGGGTACAGCTTATTGTGTGCCCAGAACATTCCTTCTCTGTATATTTGTATTTATACATATGGGAGGGAGGTGCCATAGTGTTTCCCTTAGACAGTACAGTATGAGGGTACAGCTTATTGTGTGCCCAGAACATTCCTTCTCTGTATATTTGTATTTATACATACAGGGTGACTGCCAGTCCCTCTGCAAGTAAAACATAAAATCAATAGGAATGATCATTGCACACAATAAACCATGTCCTCACAGCTCTCTTTTTATGGGAAATAAATGGAAGAAAAATCCAACGTGTTCACTAATTACATTGTCCCTTTTAAGCATTCCCTGCATGGCCATAGTTTACTGCCATATCATCCAACATAAACACATAGTGTAATTTCCTGTCAGACTGTCTCGGAGGAAAAATAAAAATGTTATTGTTTACAGCATGATAGAAAGCTAAAATCAATAGATCAATAAGATCTGAAGTACAGTTAGAGAAAGCCAATTGCCCTGTTTAAATAGAATTATTAGACTTCAAAGGGGAACTTCAACCAAAAATAGATTTTTTTTTTTAAATTCAGTAGAAGAAAATGTCATTCTTACCAATGATTCTGGTGTTTATTTGTAAATGTGATTGCAATTAAAAGCAGTATTTGTCGGCCTGCTGGTTTGAACTACCAGTGGATGAACTGCTATTTTGTTTCCAGAGTCGGAACAGAAATGAATGTATATTGGGAAGGTGATTAGAATGACGCTTTTTTTCTTTATGCAATAGTCATTCATTCTCTAGCTAAAGCCTGGAGGTACTGGCCTGATTTTTTTTCTAACCCAGGTTGTAACAAAAGTTTAATGGATCCAAAGATGAACCCCCTGCCCTAGAGATTAGCAGTTCAGTGCTTGTAGCAGTCAGTAGTTTGCATTTTTAGCTTATTGAATTTTACAGTGCGCTTCTATTTTCTTTCCCTTATTGAGATCCCCTGCTGGCAGAAAATTGGATTTGGACCCTACTGCCTGGTGACGACTGAAGCAAGAGCCCTATGCACAGCTAACCTGACTGCCAGCACAGATTGAAAATGGGGAAAAAGTAAGAACGCAGAGGTGGGGGGAGTAAGTGCTGTGGGTAGGTACCTGCCTGATTACACTTATTAGGATGTTTGCTAATTTATAAATGCTGGGACTGCTGCCAAGGGCACATTCACATGTGGTTTAAGGTCTGCTTCTCTCCAGCATACCGTACGCCGCGCGTGACCATGCCTTAAGGCAGGGATCCCCAACCTTTCTTACTCCTGAGCCACAGTCAAATGTAAAAAGAGCAACACAAGCACCATAAAAGTTCATGGAGGAGCCCAATAAGGGCTGTGATTGGTTATTAGTCAGCCTCTATGCACCCTATCAGCTTACAGGGGCTTTATTTGGTAGGAAATCTTGTTTTTATTCAACCAAAACTTGCCCCCAAGTCAGGAATTCAAAAATAACTACCTGGTTTGGGGGCACTGAGAGCAACATCCAAGGGGTTGGGGAGCAACATGTTCCCCCCGAGCCACTGGTTGGGGATCACTGGCGTAAGGGTTCATGCTATAACAGCTAAAGAGTTTATGTTCTATATAAGCCTGGATTTAAGGTAGGACAGGAATGGCATTGTTATGGGGTTGGCACCCCAAGGGGTGGGCAAAGTGCAAGTGTAAATTGTAACCATTTTTAGATACCTTGATTTGTGCATCTGATTCACACAGCGATCAGTTTAGTTTTTTGTATGTATATAAAACACAAGAGCCATGAATATCCTAAAAATTATATATATATCTGTGTGTGTATGTAAATTATATATATATATAATATACAGTTTGGTCATTTCCCCATGGGGCCAAATTGTAAATAATATCCTTATAATGGTGCTGAGTGATGTCATCAGTTATAATCGTAGCTTAGTGATGTGATTTCTGTCACATGACTCACTGAAACTTGTGTATTATAATTAATATTGTACTCCCTGTTGTTAAATATGAGGATATTAGAAGTCATCTGAGAGTTCCATGACCTGTATGAAATGGTATATGGAACTCCTCTGTGACTTATAATATCCCTGTATTTTACAGTAGGTGATACATTATTCACTATATAAATGGTGCTTAGTCATCAGTAATAATTTCTGGCACATAACTTACTGAAACTTGTGCATTATAATAAATAATGTATCCTGTTATAACTTTTAAGAATATTAGAAGTCACCTTGGAGTGCAATGACCTGTATAAAAGCACTTGGTCTTTGTCTTGTCCCTCTATATGGTCATGGAACATCTCAGTGACTTCTTATATCCTTATCATTTACAGTAGGGGGTACATTATCCCTTATAATACATGAGTGATACTCAGAGTTCCCTGTATAACTCAGCCTGCAGCCTTGTGCCTTTATATGGGCACAGAACCCCTCAGTGACTGCTAATATCCTTATCATTTACAGTAGGGGGTACATTATCCCTTATAATACATGAGTGATACTCAGAGTTCCCTGTATAACTCAGCCTGCAGCCTTGTGCCTTTATATGGGCACAGAACCCCTCAGTGACTGCTAATATCCTTATCATTTACAGTAGGGGGTACATTATCCCTTATAATACATGAGTGATACTCAGAGTTCCCTGTATAACTCAGCCTGCAGCCTTGTGCCTTTATATGGGCACAGAACCCCTCAGTGACTGCTAATATCCTTATCATTTACAGTAGGGGGTACATTATCCCTTATAATACATGAGTGATACTCAGAGTTCCCTGTATAACTCAGCCTGCAGCCTTGTGCCTTTATATGGGCACAGAACTCCTCAGTGACTGCTAATATCCTTATCATTTACAGTAGGGGGTACATTATCCCTTATAATACATGAGTGATACTCAGAGTTCCCTGTATAACTCAGCCTGCAGCCTTGTGCCAATATCCTTATAATCTAAGGATTAATACCCACTATTAAACACCCAATGTACTACAGGAGGTTGCATGAATCCCAGCATCTTTGTATTGTCTCACTCACTATAAAGGCACCCGGCCCTTCCTCAAAACTGTCAGCTGTACCTGCCAGTAGGAATTATATTTTATAATTCACTATTATAAAATATTTTCATATTTTTGCCATACAAGGGCCGATTCCAGCTGCCGATATTTGTCCCTTAGACCGATTCAGCAGCTTATCGGCCCGTATATGGGCACGAACGATGGGCCTGCCCGACCGACATCTGGCCTGAAATCGGCCAGATATCGATTGGGCAGGTTTAAAAATTAGCTGGATCGGGGGCCGCTTGGGCTCGTTGATGTAGTTCCCGAATCGACAGACGTCTATACCTGTCGTTCTAATTCGATCGTTTGGCCCCAGGGCCCGATATCTCCCACCCGTAGGTCGGGATATTGGGAGAAGATCTGCTCGCTTGGTGACCTCACCAACCGGGCGGATCTTAGCGTGTATGGCCACCTTTAGTCACGTTAGTGCTTGACACTCATCACATCCTGTTATGGTAGCTCCACCTCTTGTGGGAGGGGCAGGACACCATCACTAATCATAGCGCCCCATTCATGCCCCATGACGGCAGCCCCAGGAGGAGGAAACTTATGAATGTATAAAAAGCCTTAGTTATAAGAGAGAAAAAAAGAAAAAGCTGTTTTATTTACCCTTACAGGCAGCTTTGGGAAGCTATGCCGTGTTTCTTTTGGTCCCTTGCCATAGCAGGGTGTAGACTCTCCAACAGGAAGTGAATTATGCAAGCAAACATGACTTTGCTGTGTTGGAAATGTAAACAAATCCAAGTGTGTAGGACCTTCTCTAATTAATATCATAATTAAGAGATGTATGTAATATATAATTATGGTCTGTATGAAAAGAAGATGCCAGAGCACTTTTGAATTTGTAGAACTGGTATAAATGTACCATATGCCCAATGGGATACCTGGCTGAATAACATGCATTGGGAGGGCCCCATATACAGGCCAATAAACTGCTCACTGTGGAGTTTGGAGGGGCCTTTTAACATTCCATGTACGGGCAGCGTAATGCATATATACAGATACGGTTTGTTAGGCAGAAAAAGTTTTTAACAAGGTTACAGATATAGGAAACCATTGTCAGCCATATATAGTATATCTAAGGTAGCAGTTTAACTATGATGTAGACATAGTTATTTTGAGACAATTTCAACTATTTTCCAGTTATATAGATTTCAGCAGCTTCTCAGTTTGGTATTTCAGCAGCTATATGGTTGCTAGGGTCTTACTTGCCCTAGCAACCAGGCAGTGGTTTAAATAAGAGATGGGAATATGAATAGGAGAGAGCCTGAGTAGGAAGATAAGTACAGGTAGGAGTGTGATATTCTGAGACAGTTTGCAATTGGTCTTTATTTTTTATTACTTGTAGTTTTTTTTAGTTATTTCATTTTCAGTTCAGCAGTTCTTTAGTTTGGAGTTTCAGCAGCTATTTGGTTGCTAGGGTCCAAGTTACCTTAGCAACCAGGGGGTGGTTTGGATGAGAGACTGGTATATGGATAGGGGAGGGACTGAATAGAAAAGAAAGTTACAAAAAGTAACAATAACAATAAAGCTGTAGCCTCACAGAGAAATAGGTTTTGGCTGCCTGGGTCAGTGACCCCCATTTAAAAACTGCAAGGAGTTGGAAGAAGAAGGCAAATAAATAATGAAGACCAATTGAAAAGTTGCTTGGAATTATTCATTCTATAACATACTAAAAGTTAACTTAAATGTGAACCACCCCTTTAAGAAACAAACAAACAAATAAATAAAGAAGAGTAATTGCAAAGTCGCTAGGAATAGGCCATTCGGCAACACATTAAAAGTCAATTTTATAGGTGAACCTCCTCTTTTAGTCTTTACCCCCTAGCAAATAGGCATTCTACCCATATATAACCCTAATAAACCTTCAGGATGAGCCCTCTTGCCATTGCTTCAAACCCACCCCTCCCCATGGGGACAACACTGTTTTAGAAAAATGTAAACCTTACTTAGGTGCAGTTACATAGTTACATAGGGTTGAAAAAAGACCAGAGTCCATCAAGTTCAACCCTTCCAGGTAAACCCAGCACCCACACCCTATACTTACCAATCTATACACTCACATACATAAACTATAAATACAACCACTAGTACTAACTGTAGATATTAGTATCACAATAGCCTTGGATATTCTGATTGATCAAGAACTCATCCAGGCCCCTCTTATAGGCATTAACAGAATCTGCCATTACCCCATCACTAGGAAGGGCATTCCCCAACCTCACTGCCCTCACCGTGAGGAACCCCCTACCCAATATCCCCCGGCAGGGCATTCCCCAACCCCCTCACTGCCCTCACCGTGAGGAACCCCCTACGCTGCTTTAAATGGAAGCTCCTTTCCTCTAATCTAAAGGGGTGACCTCTGGTGCGCTGATCTTTTTTATGGGAAAAAATAACCCCCCCATCTGCCTATAATCCCCTCTAATGTACTTGTATAGAGTAATCATGTCCCCTCGCAAGCGCCTTTATTCCCAGAGAAAACAACCCGAACCCTGACAGTCTAACCCAGTGATCCCCAACCAGGGGCTTGGGGGCAACATGTTGCTCCCCAACCCCTTGGATGTTGCTCCCAGTGGCCTCAAAGCAAGTGATTATTTTTGAATTTCTGGTTAGGAGGCAAGTTTTGGTTGCATAAAAACCCAGTGTAATTGCCAGACAGAGCCTTCTGTAGGCTGCCAGTCAACATAGGGGCTACCAAATGGGCAATTATAGCTCTCATTGGCACCTCCAGGAACTTTTTTCGTGTATGTGTTGCTCTCAAAAACATTTTCCATTTAAATGTGGCTCCTGGATATAAAAGGTTGGGGATCCCTGGTCTCACCTCATAGTTTAAATCTTCCATCCCCTTTACCAGTTTAGTTGCAGTCTCTGCACTCTCTCCGGCTCATTAATATCCTTCTTAAGGACTGGAGCCCAAAACTGCCCCCATACTCAAGGTGAGGCCTTACCAGGGACCTATAAAGGGGCAAAATTATGTTTTCATCCCTTGAGTCAATGCCCTTTTTTATACAAGACAGCACTTTATTTGCTTCAGTAGCCACCGAATGTCATTGCCAGGAATTAGACATTGCCAGATCCTTCTCCATTTAAGGATCCCCTCCTTTAGTTTCCCTTTAATTCTGCCCAATTCTGTATCCCATTATCAGTTCCAAGTGATGGATAAGTCAGTGTGCAGTTAGTATGAGCTTTTAGCTGGCACCTTCCCGGGTATCACAGAAAGGTGAGACGGGAACCAATAAAGTAGTACAGATTTAGCTGTTTATTCTCTTCTCGCCCAAGGCTTCTAGTGCTGGCTCCGGCCCAGAGGAGCTTCCTGTTTATTTATGGGTTCAGCGGTTGCCAAGAGGGAGATTAAACTGGGGAAAAAAGTGAAATGAAAGAAAAAGTAGGAAGCGCAGTACAGCGGGAGAGCGGAACTGTATAAGCAGAGTTTAGAGAAGGGGGGCCCCCCGGCTGGGAGACGGAGCCCCCCTAGTGTTAGTCCTGGCAGTGGTCACCTCCGCGCCAGAGTTGAGCTGGTTATACTGGTTCCACACTGTCCTTGCTGAAGGTCAGGCCTGTGCCAAGCTGGAGCAAGGAGCCAACGTTAGCGGGGAAGCTAATTACTCTGCAATGTTTCTGTGGAAACATCTAATTAACTTTCTTTGTCTTAAGTACGGAAAAGTCTAACTAGAGATGGTACATAGGGCCTCTTAGTGCTTTTTCTTCTATGGAAAATCTGGTTTTAACTCTGAACTCAATTCAAACAGTGTGGACCTTCCATTAATTATATTGTGTATATTTCTGGTGTGACTTGTTGTGTGTCCTTTCCTTGCATTTATACATATGAGCTGCAGTACTGCTTGGCTTTACAGAAGCATTCTTCATATACCTTAGCTGAGTCAAGCAACATGGCAGCTCCCACTAATATACTGAAATCCATGTATGCAGACAATAGGCATTCTTTGCATACAAAAACTATACCTTTATACTCTCTAAAGATACAATGTACTATACTGTATTGTCTAAGGGAAACACTATGGCACCTCCCTCCCATATGTATAAATACAAATATACAGAGAAGGAATGTTCTGGGCACACAATAAGCTGTACCCCCATACTGTACTGTCTAAGGGAAACACTATGGCACCTCCCTCCCATATGTATAAATACAAATATACAGAGAAGGAATGTTCTGGGCACACAATAAGCTGTACCCTCATATTGTACTGTCTAAGGAAACACTATGGCACCTCCCTCCCATATGTATAAATACAAATATACAGAGAAGGAATGTTCTGGGCACACAATAAGCTGTACCCTCATACTGTACTGTCTAAGGGAAACACTATGGCACCTCCCTCCCATATGTATAAATACAAATATACAGAGAAGGAATGTTCTGGGCACACAATAAGCTGTACCCTCATACTGTACTGTCTAAGGGAAACACTATGGCACCTCCCTCCCATATGTATAAATACAAATATACAGAGAAGGAATGTTCTGGGCACACAATAAGCTGTACCCCTATACTGTACTGTCTAAGGGAAACACGATGGCACCTCCCTCCCATATGTATAAATACAAATATACAGAGAAGGAATGTTCTGGGCACACAATAAGCTGTACCCCCATACTGTACTGTCTAAGGTAAAAACTATGGCACCTCCCTCCCATATGTATAAATACAAATATACAGAGAAGGAATGTTCTGGGCACACAATAAGCTGTACCCCCATACTGTACTGTCTAAGGGAAACAATATGGCACCTCCCTCCCATATGTATAAATACAAATATACAGAGAAGGAATGTTCTGGGCACACAATAAGCTGTACCTCCATACTGTACTGTCTAAGGGAAACAATATGGCACCTCCCTCCCATATGTATAAATACAAATATACAGAGAAGGAATGTTCTGGGCACACAATAAGCTGTACCCCCATGCTGTACTGTCTAAGGGAAACAATATGGCACCTCCCTCCCATATGTATAAATACAAATATACAGAGAAGGAATGTTCTGGGCACACAATAAGCTGTACCCCCATACTGTACTGTCTAAGGGAAACACTATGGCACCTCCCTCCCATATGTATAAATACAAATATACAGAGAAGGAATGTTCTGGGCACACAATAAGCTGTACCCCCATACTGTACTGTCTAAGGGAAACACTATGGCACCTCCCTCCCATATGTATAAATACAAATATACAGAGAAGGAATGTTCTGGGCACACAATAAGCTATATCCTTATACCCTCAGAGACTAGCTAATGTGAGTGTTGTACCAGTGGTGTAACTAAAAATGACTGCCCCCCAGTGCAAGATCATTTTAGGCCCCCCTAAACTTTGTCAATGAGAATTTTTCCATAAAGGTATATAGAAACTGCTTATTAGTTAGCGCCCCACTGGGCCCCTTATTACTCTTGGTCTCTTCTGCAGCCATAGGTTCTGCTTCTTCTATAGTGATACCCCTTGTATGAACCACACTGTGCATGGATCTCGCTGCTTGCTGTGCACTTTTATGACCTGAAGGGGGCACTAAATGTTGTTTTTTTTTCATATTTGATAAGTGGATTTAGATAGTGTTGCTAATGTATCTTTAATGCGATATTAGTAAAACCCTGTGCCCACCCCTATCCATTATATTTATTACTGCTTGCACATTGATATGAATGATGGGCACTGTGCCCTGTGTGAGTGCCAGCTGTATTAGTAAGGTCATTGCTGAATGTCAAAATAGTCTGTACAGAAGGTAAATATTTAGGCAGGGATTACTGTTACCTACATGGAACCCTTGGCTTTCTGACAGCAGGGATGCTCTACTTAGCTGTTGCTGAACTACAGCTCCCAGTATACAAACACTGTGGGTATATACAGTAACATGAATACCATGTAACAATCATTTGTGTACATTAAAGGGAACATTATGACAAAGTCACAGATGGAAATGTATGAGACAATCGTTTTGCACTTTGGCCTTCCTGTTGTGCATTCAGTATATGGGTTTCCCATTGACCCAGTAGATCTATGCCTTGGGTTCTTTGACAAAACTTGGCGGTGGCATAACTAGAAGTTTCTGGTCCCCACAGCACATGATTTGGGGAATAAAGGTGGCCATACACGGTAAGATTTGCTCGTTTGATGTGTTTGGCAAACGAGCAAATCTTTTCCACAATTCGCCCACCTTGGGTAGGTGATGTTGTGCTAATGTGATCTTTGGCCCTAGGACCTTAGATCACATTGCAATCAGGGTTGGACTGGGGGATGAAGGGCCCACCAGGGCTCCCGCCCCAGGGGCCCTGCAGGTGCCCCCGCTGGCCGCGTCCCCTAATTCCCCCCCCGCAGGGCTCCCCACCCGACGTCCTCCCCCGAGCGCGTGTAATTTAACGCGTCGGGAGGAGTGGTCGGGCAGGGGGAGCGCCGGCAAGGGTATCTAGGCCCAGGTCCCAGTCCAACCCTGATTGCAGTGAAGGGGATAGTAAAATCTGGAGCAACAACTGCATCAATGAGCCAAAGCGATCCCTGATCCGACAAAAAATCAAACCTGTCTGATCAACATCTGGCCATTTTTTGCCCAGATATCGGTCGGGGAGGCCTGTCAGAGGGCCTCATACATGGTCTTAAGAACCCAAATCAGTAGCTGAAATTTGCCCCTGTATAAACTTTCTCTATTCTAACTGTACTAAGCTTAATTGCTGATTGGCTGATTATTGGACCGGGGCAAATTTGCACCAGTTTACTTTATACCAGCTCACTGCAAGCCTGACAGTTTTCTAAGGGTGCCGGATACTTGTTGTGCCCTTCCATACGTTCATTTACCCTACTGCTATTGAAGGCACAGGGCAATTGTGGTGCATTGAGTTTGTACCATTTGTGATTTGCAATGCATCTAGTGTGTATAATAATATGCCTGCTTCTCTGATGTTTTTGGGTTTTGCCATCTGGAATGCTTTCTTTCTGCCTCTGGCTGTATCTCCTGGCACTAACTGCATGGAGCTGGATCTGTCGGGCAACATTAACCAGAGGGACTAGAGCTAAAGGAAAACTGACTTGGATACACGTTGTATCTGAATTAATTTTGGTTATAATTTTTAGCTTTTCAGGGGGATACAACATGAACTATACACTATAGTAATGAGTTTGCCTTTAGGTGTTGGAGCAATTACAGAAGTACAAGAAGATTGCAACTTGCTGCATTACAGAAGTACCCCAGGCCAAGGGGCACAAGAAGATTGCAACTTGCTGCAACACAGAAGTACCCCAGGCCCAGGGGTAGAAGAAGATTGCAACTTGCTGCATTACAGAAGTACCCCAGGCCAAGGGGCACAAGAAGATTGCAACTTGCTGCGTTACAGAAGTACCCCAGGCCAAGGGGCACAAGAAGATTGCAACTTGCTGCGTTACAGAAGTACCCCAGGCCAAGGGGCACAAGAAGATTGCAACTTGCTGCGTTACAGAAGTACCCCAGGCCAAGGGGCACAAGAAGATTGCAACTTGCTGCGTTACAGAAGTACCCCAGGCCAAGGGGCACAAGAAGATTGCAACTTGCTGCATTACAGAAGTACCCCAGGCTCAGGGGCACAAGAAGATTGCAACTTGTTGCGTTACAGAAGTACCCCAGGCCCAGGGGTACAAGAAGATTGCAACTTGCTGCGTTACAGAAGTACCTCAGGCCCAGGGGCACAAGAAGATTGCAACTTGCTGCGTTACAGAAGTACCCCAGGCCCAGGTTTACAAAAAGATTGCAACTTGCTGCGTTACAGGAGTACCCCAGGCCCAGGGGTACAAGAATATTGCAACTTGCTGTGTTACAGAAGTACCCCAGGCCCAGGGGTACAAGAAGATTGCAACATACTGTGTTACAGAAGTACCCCAGGCGCAGTTTTCAGCCAACAGAAGCAGCAAGAAACAATGGCCCCATTATAACTGTAAATGGTTAGAATGCTATAATCAGCCAAAAATAATCGAGCACCATTAGGGTCGGACTGGGCCAGGGTGCAGGCCCCCCAGCCCTTGTGGGACCCAAGCTCTCTCCACCCAGCAGAAAGTTTTGGTGCTGCACCCCCACTCCTGATTGTGGTCGCAAGGAGGGGGTACTCTGTGTGCCTGGTAGGGGAGAGAGTGAATGGGCTGGGTGGCAGTAGGCTCCGGACACCCCAGTCTGACACCGAGTACCATAATCATTTATAATATTGTTGTTGTCTTTCTGAAGGGCTGAATGGGTTAAAAATCCGCTGCACTGATGTTGCAATAATTCCAATCGCAATTACTCCAATGTCCTGGCCCAATTTCCCGGCCCAATTTCCCATCGAGACCGAATGCCAAGTCACATGAAGCTAAGGTTGGCTCAGCTGATCAATCCCAGTTGCAAAACTGCCTTATTAAATTCATATTTGTGCTTTGCTTTAGAAGATGTAACCAGCAAGTTCAGCTGTGGCCGAGAAGTGCAAACGCGCTCCTAATATCCCCAATATATTGTCATTTTCACACGATCCTGCTGTAAGTAGAGATGGTAGAAAGCTATAGCTTAACTCCACTTTGCTCCTATGGGAAATGTATCTTGTTAGAGCTGTAAAAATGATTTTTAAAGTTTTAACACCATATTTGAAAGGCGGCAAGGCACTGGCAATTTGTTTTAATGGTTGAATGTTTTGTACTGGTGTGTCTGGCTGTGGAGAAGAGCAGTCCTCCAATAGGTGGAGAATAATAAAGATTTAAGGTGGTCATACACGGTAAGATTTGCTCATTTGTGAGGTTGCCAAACGAGCAAATCTTTCCTCTGATATGCCCACCTTGGGTGGGCGATATTGTGCCAATGTGGGGGATACAAAATGTCAATGCCCAATTGTCATCTGCCTGATGTTTTGCCAAGATATCGGTTGGGGAGGCCTGTCGGAAAGCCCCATATGCAGGCAGATAAGCTGCCAAATCAGTCTAAAAGAACCCAAATCAGCAGCTTATATCTGCCTGTTATGGCCACCTTTAGCCTCTTCAAACGAGACCAATCATTAAGTCATATAAATCATATAAGTTCTCAAGAACTATAGCAGAAACTTCCATCTAAGCCACCCTTGAAGGTCCGATCTTTGGTCAGGGTGCCCTTTAGCTCATTCCAGCGTTACAGATATAGAAAGACATTGGTTGCCATTCAGCCATAGTTCTAAGAATGGGCAGAAAATCAATATTCAATCCAAATCTCACCCTAATTGACCTTCATGCAGGGCTTTTGAGCATATCGAGGAAAGGAAATAGGAATTCTTGACAAATCTTAAGTGGCCTTCAGGTTCAGCCCACCCTTCCCCTACTCCATGCCTACCTGGGGAGGGCAGCCCCACAGTTTGGAATCAAGCTCAAGCTCAGCCCTTAGACCAGTGATCCCCAACCAGTGGCTCAGGGGCAACATGTTGCTCACCAACCCCTTGGATGTTGCTCCCCGTGGCCTCAAAGCAGGGGCTCAGGAGGCAAGTTTTGGTTGCATAAAAAACAAGTATAATGCCTAACAGAGCCTTCTATAGGCTGCCAGTCCACATAGGGAGTATTAAGTAGCCAATTATAGCTCTTATTGCTACCTCAAAGAATCTTTTTCATGTTTGTGTTGCTCCCCAAGCTTTTTCCATTTAAATGTGGCTCGTGGGTATAAAAGCTTGGGGATCTCTGCCTTAGACCAAAAATCAGATCACATGATGGATCTATATCTATGCAGACTGTTGGTATAGTCCTTGATTGATATGTAGAGGTTTGGGGGAATCAGATAGCAACCTCGGACGCCATTGTGGCAACTCCAAGAGTGGCCAATCAGCATTCTGCAACTGACACCAAGGCACTTGGGCCTGATATGATATCCAATTAGTTGCATCCCTGGGAACCCTAGCAAAGTATATAGCAGGGCCCTGCCTTTGCATTGGGGTATCATTGGCAGGCCTGGACTGGTGGCAAATGCCAATTGGGCTGCTGTAAGATGCCATAGAAAGTCACTATTTATCGGGCCGTGGGGGGGCTGTTTGGGCCTCTGTGTACTTGAAATGCCAGGGCCTATTTTGTATCCCAGTTTGGACCTGTTCTATGGAATCCATAACCTGGCTAGGGTTTACTACAGGCCCAGACTGGCAATCTGTGGGTTCAGGCAAATACCAGAGGGGCTGCTGTAAGGTGCCATAGACACTCACTATTTATTGGGCTGGGGGGGCTGTTTGTGCCTCTGGGTACTGGGAATGCCAGGGGGGCTGTAAGGTGCCACAGACACTCACTATTTATTGGGCTGTGGGGGCTGTTTGTGCCTCTGGGTACTGGGAACGCCAGGGGGGGCTGTAAGGTGTCATAGACAGTCACTATTTATTGGGCTGGGGGGCTGTTTGTGCCTCTGGGTACTGGGAATGCCAGGGGGGGCTGTAAGGTGCCACAGACAGTCACTATTTATTGGGCTGGGGGGGGCTGTTTGTGCCTCTGGGTACTAGGAATGCCAGGGGGCTGTAAGGTGCCACAGACAGTCACTATTTATTGGGCTGGGGGGGCTGTTTGTGCCTCTGGGTACTGGGAATGCCAGGGGGGCTGTAAGGTGCCACAGACAGTCACTATTTATTGGGCCTGTGGGGGCTGTTTGTGCCTCTGGGTACTGGGAATGCCAGGGGGGCTGTAAGGTGCCACAGACACTCACTATTTTTGGGCTGGGGGGGCTGTTTGTGCCTCTGGGTACTGGGAATGCCAGGGGGGCTGTAAGGTGCCACAGACACTCACTATTTATTGGACTGGGGGGGCTGTTTGTGCCTCTGGGTACTGGGAATGCCAGGGGGGCTGTAAGGTGCCACAGACACTCACTATTTTTTGGGCTGGGGGGGGGGGCTGTTTGTGCCTCTGGGTACTGGGAATGCCAGGGGGGCTGTAAGGTGCCACAGACAGTCACTATTTATTGGGCTGGGGGGGGGGCTGTTTGTGCCTCTGGGTACTGGGAATGCCAGGGGGGCTGTAAGGTGCCACAGACAGTCACTATTTATTGGGCTGGGGGGCTGTTTGTGCCTCTGGGTACTGGGAATGCCAGGGGGTCTGTAAGGTGCCACAGACAGTCACTATTTATTGGGCTGGGGGGGGGGGGGCTGTTTGTGCCTCTGGGTACTGGGAATGCCAGGGGGCTGTAAGGTGCCACAGACAGTCACTATTTATTGGGCTGGGGGGGGGCTGTTTGTGCCTCTGGGTACTGGGAATGCCAGGGGGGCTGTAAGGTGCCACAGACAGTCACTATTTATTGGGCTGGGGGGCTGTTTGTGCCTCTGGGTACTGGGAATGCCAGGGGGTCTGTAAGGTGCCACAGACAGTCACTATTTATTGGGCTGGGGGGGGGGGGCTGTTTGTGCCTCTGGGTACTGGGAATGCCAGGGGGGCTGTAAGGTGCCACAGACAGTCACTATTTATTGGGCTGGGGGGGCTGTTTGTGCCTCTGGGTACTGGGAATGCCAGGGGGCTGTAAGGTGCCACAGACAGTCACTATTTATTGGGCTGGGGGGGGCTGTTTGTGCCTCTGGGTACTGGGAATGCCAGGGGGGCTGTAAGGTGCCACAGACAGTCACTATTTATTGGGCTGGGGGGGCTGTTTGTGCCTCTGGGTACTGGGAATGCCAGGGGGTCTGTAAGGTGCCACAGACAGTCACTATTTATTGGGCTGGGGGGGGGGCTGTTTGTGCCTCTGTGTACTTGGAATGCCAGGGGGGCTGTAAGGTGCCACAGACAGTCACTATTTATTGGGCTGGGGGGGCTGTATGTGCCTCTGGGTACTGGGAATGCCAGGGGGCTGTAAGGTGCCACAGACAGTCACTATTTATTGGGCTGGGGGGGCTGTTTGTGCCTCTGGGTACTGGGAATGTCAGTGGGGCCTTAAGGTGCCACAGACAGTCACTATTTATTGGGCTGGGGGGGCTGTTTGTGCCTCTGGGTACTGGGAATGCTTGGGGGGCTGTAAGGTGCCACAGACAGTCACTATTTATTGGGCTGGGGGGGGGCTGTTTGTGCCTCTGGGTACTGGGAATGCCAGGGGGGCTGTAAGGTGCCACAGACAGTCACTATTTATTGGGCTGGGGGGGCTGTTTGGGCCTCTGGGTACTGGGAATGCCAGGGGGGCTGTAAGGTGCCACAGACAGTCACTATTTATTGGGCTGGGGGGGCTGTTTGTGCCTCTGGGTACTGGGAATGCCAGGGGGGCTGTAAGGTGCCACAGACAGTCACTATTTATTGGGCTGGGGGGGGGCTGTTTGTGCCTCTGGGTACTGGGAATGCCAGGGGGGCTGTAAGGTGCCACAGACAGTCACTATTTATTGGGCTGGGGGGCTGTTTGTGCCTCTGGGTACTGGGAATGCCAGGGGGTCTGTAAGGTGCCACAGACAGTCACTATTTATTGGGCTGGGGGGGGGGGCTGTTTGTGCCTCTGGGTACTGGGAATGCCAGGGGGGCTGTAAGGTGCCACAGACAGTCACTATTTATTGGGCTGGGGGGGCTGTTTGTGCCTCTGGGTACTGGGAATGCCAGGGGGCTGTAAGGTGCCACAGACAGTCACTATTTATTGGGCTGGGGGGGCTGTTTGTGCCTCTGGGTACTGGGAATGCCAGGGGGGCTGTAAGGTGCCACAGACAGTCACTATTTATTGGGCTGGGGGGGCTGTTTGTGCCTCTGGGTACTGGGAATGCCAGGGGGGCTGTAAGGTACCACAGACAGTCACTATTTATTGGGCTGGGGGGGCTGTTTGTGCCTCTGGGTACTGGGAATGCCAGGGGGGCTGTAAGGTGCCACAGACAGTCACTATTTATTGGGCTGGGGGGGGCTGTTTGTGCCTCTGGGTACTGGGAATGCCAGGGGGGCTGTAAGGTGCCACAGACAGTCACTATTTATTGGGCTGGGGGGCTGTTTGTGCCTCTGGGTACTGGGAATGCCAGGGGGTCTGTAAGGTGCCACAGACAGTCACTATTTATTGGGCTGGGGGGGGGGGCTGTTTGTGCCTCTGGGTACTGGGAATGCCAGGGGGGCTGTAAGGTGCCACAGACAGTCACTATTTATTGGGCTGGGGGGGCTGTTTGTGCCTCTGGGTACTGGGAATGCCAGGGGGCTGTAAGGTGCCACAGACAGTCACTATTTATTGGGCTGGGGGGGGCTGTTTGTGCCTCTGGGTACTGGGAATGCCAGGGGGGCTGTAAGGTGCCACAGACAGTCACTATTTATTGGGCTGGGGGGGCTGTTTGTGCCTCTGGGTACTGGGAATGCCAGGGGGTCTGTAAGGTGCCACAGACAGTCACTATTTATTGGGCTGGGGGGGGGGCTGTTTGTGCCTCTGTGTACTTGGAATGCCAGGGGGGCTGTAAGGTGCCACAGACACTCATTATTTATTGGGCTGGGGGGGCTGTATGTGCCTCTGGGTACTGGGAATGCCAGGGGGCTGTAAGGTGCCACAGACAGTCACTATTTATTGGGCTGGGGGGGCTGTTTGTGCCTCTGGGTACTGGGAATGTCAGTGGGGCCTTAAGGTGCCACAGACAGTCACTATTTATTGGGCTGGGGGGGCTGTTTGTGCCTCTGGGTACTGGGAATGCTTGGGGGGCTGTAAGGTGCCACAGACAGTCACTATTTATTGGGCTGGGGGGGGGCTGTTTGTGCCTCTGGGTACTGGGAATGCCAGGGGGGCTGTAAGGTGCCACAGACAGTCACTATTTATTGGGCTGGGGGGCTGTTTGGGCCTCTGGGTACTGGGAATGCCAGGGGGGCTGTAAGGTGCCACAGACAGTCACTATTTATTGGGCTGGGGGGGCTGTTTGTGCCTCTGGGTACTGGGAATGCCATGGGGCTGTAAGGTGCCACAGACACTCACTATTTATTGGGCTGGGGGGGGGGCTGTTTGTGCCTCTGGGTACTGGGAATGCCAGGGGGGCTGTAAGGTGCCACAGACAGTCACTATTTATTGGGCTGGGGGGGGGGGGGCTGTTTGTGCCTCTGGGTACTGGGAATGCCAGGGGGCTGTAAGGTGCCACAGACAGTCACTATTTATTGGGCTGGGGGGGCTGTTTGGGCCTCTGGGTACTGGGAATGCCAGGGGGGCTGTAAGGTGCCACAGACAGTCACTATTTATTGGGCTGGGGGGCTGTTTGTGTCTCTGGGTACTGGGAATGCCAGGGGGGCTGTAAGGTGCCACAGACAGTCACTATTTATTGGGCTGGGGGGCTGTTTGTTCCTCTGGGTACTGGGAATGCTAGGGGGGCTGTAAGGTGCCACAGACAGTCACTATTTATTGGGCTGGGGGGGGGGGGCTGTTTGTGCCTCTGGGTACTGGGAATGCCAGGGGGCTGTAAGGTGCCACAGACAGTCACTATTTATTGGGCTGGGGGGGCTGTTTGGGCCTCTGGGTACTGGGAATGCCAGGGGGGCTGTAAGGTGCCACAGACAGTCACTATTTATTGGGCTGGGGGGCTGTTTGTTCCTCTGGGTACTGGGAATGCTAGGGGGGCTGTAAGGTGCCACAGACAGTCACTATTTATTGGGCTGGGGGGGGGGGGCTGTTTGTGCCTCTGGGTACTGGGAATGCCAGGGGGCTGTAAGGTGCCACAGACAGTCACTATTTATTGGGCTGGGGGGGCTGTTTGTGCCTCTGGGTACTGGGAATGCCAGGGGGGCTGTAAGGTGCCACAGACAGTCACTATTTATTGGGCTGGGGGGGGGCTGTTTGTGCCTCTGGGTACTGGGAATGCCAGGGGGGCTGTAAGGTGCCACAGACAGTCACTATTTATTGGGCTGGGGGGGCTGTTTGTGCCTCTGGGTACTGGGAATGCCAGGGGGGCTGTAAGGTGCCACAGACAGTCACTATTTATTGGGCTGGGGGGCTGTTTGTGCCTCTGGGTACTGGGAATGCCAGGGGGGCTGTAAGGTGCCACAGACAGTCACTATTTATTGGGCTGGGGGGGCTGTTTGTGCCTCTGGGTACTGGGAATGTCAGTGGGGCCTTAAGGTGCCACAGACAGTCACTATTTATTGGGCTGGGGGGCTGTTTGTGCCTTCGTGTACTGGGAATTCCAGGGGGCTGTAAGGTGCCACAGACAGTCACTATTTATTGGGCTGGGGGGGGGCTGTTTGTGCCTCTGGGTACTGGGAATGCCAGGGGGGCTGTAAGGTGCCACAGACAGTCACTATTTATTGGGCTGGGGGGGCTGTTTGTGCCTCTGGGTACTGGGAATGCCAGGGGGGCTGTAAGGTGCCATAGACAGGCACTATTTATTGGGCTGGGGGGGCTGTTTGTGCCTCTGGGTACTGGGAATGCCAGGGGGGCTGTAAGGTGCCACAGACAGTCACTATTTATTGGGCTGGGGGCTGTTTGTGCCTCTGGGTACTGGGAATGCCAGGGGGGCTGTAAGGTGCCACAGACAGTCACTATTTATTGGGCTGGGGGGGGCTGTTTGTGCCTCTGGGTACTGGGAATGCCAGGGGGGCTGTAAGGTGCCACAGACAGTCACTATTTATTGGGCTGGGGGGGGGCTGTTTGTGCCTCTGGGTACTGGGAATTCCAGGGGGGCTGTAAGGTGCCACAGACAGTCACTATTTATTGGGCTGGGGGGCTGTTTGTGCCTCTGGGTACTGGGAATGCCAGGGGGGCTGTAAGTTGCCACAGACAGTCACTATTTATTGAGATGGGGGGGCTGTTTGTGCCTCTGGGTACTGGGAATGCCAGGGGGGCTGTAAGGTGCCATAGACAGGCACTATTTATTGGGCCCGTGGGGGAATGTTTGGGCCTATTTTATATCCCAGTCCAGGCCTGATTATTGACTGTGAGGGCTCATTGGTACAGTCTGGGGTGACTGCAGGATCTTACCAGGCCCTTTCTGCCCCCTATAGTTACACCAGTGCCATAAACTATTACACTGATCCTGTTAATTAGAAAGAAAGCAGCATAATGATAATCTCTGGACTCATTCTGGTGTAGAACATCTGCAGGAAAATGCTGATTTGTTAGAAATTAGCAGAACCTCATCCTGACTTGATTCATGCTTATGCTAATAGGATCTAAAATTAAAATTCAGGAAAAAAACATCATTTTATTTTGAACCAGCAATTGCTGTTAGAGGGATGCTTTTAATCGCCATTACCAAGTTCCTCTTCGTTATTATTACCCCCCCTCTCTTTTGGGGGGGGGGGGTGATTAACAAAAGCAATGCACGCGTTTGAGTCTAACGTATTTAATGTTTCCCTTTGTTAAATCATACACATCGTTTAACGCAGCTTGGCGTCATTTAGTCCCGGAAAATAAAAACGCGCGCTTCTGATTGTATACACAAGTCTTTACAAAATATACAGAGGTAAAAATATATCAGAAACGTTTCAAACCCCCCCAAAAAATCTGATTTTTCTTATAAAAGCCAACAGGGCAGGAGGGAGGGAGATTTTATATATAGAGTTTCAGGCTATACAATGGCTCATTACAGGCTCCAAACAACTCACGCTCTAATTGGGCAGAAAATAAAAAGAGCATGTGTTAGATAAGCAGAGACACTAGGGGGCAGCACATTCAGGCTACATTCATCCCAAGCCTAAATGATTCCCCTGCCCAGCCTAATGCTCCCCCAACGATTGCACCCAATAATAAATAAGACTTCTATGTGATTCCCAAGCAAACAAGGTGGTCACGTGACACAGAGATGAAGAAGAGGCAAGATGAGTAGAAGGCTGAATTCACAACCCCACTAAGGCACATGGGTATACAGGAGTGTGTCCGTAACACTTGGCTTTGTGTAGGCAGGTAAGTAGATCTCGCTGGCTGTCACTTGGCTGCTGTCCCTTAGGGAAGGCTGCTGATGTCTCTTTTCGGTGGTGGACCCTTGGGCTTGGGACACGTGACTTCATTTTTTCCCTCGAACAGCATGATGCTGGCAATAAGGAACGAGACAAAGAAAAAGAAAGTTCTGCAGTTACATATTTGCAAATAACTTCAAAATCATTTACATTTTAACATGAATGTATAATGAAGTTCCCCTTTAATCCTTAAGGGAACACTGTTCATCCCCACTTTTCTGGGGCTTGACTTTCATTCCGACCACATCACTTTTGTTTGTGGCTTGAACGTTGCTTGGGTTTCCTCCAGATGCGCCAGTTTCCTCCTACAGTTAAACAATAATTGTGCTCACAGAACATCTATCTTTATCTATCTATCATCTATCTATCTATCTATCTATCTATCTATCATCATCTGTCATCTATCGATCATTTATTTATCTATCTATCTATCATTTATCTATCTATCTATCTATCATCATCTGTCATCTATCTATCATTTATCTATCTATCTATCATCTATCTATCTATCATTTATCTATCTATCATCTATCTATCTATCTATCTATCTATCATCATCTGTCATCTATCGATCATTTATCTATCTATCATTTATCTATCTATCTATCTATCATCTATCTATCTATCATCTATCTATCTATCTATCTATCTATCATCATCTGTCATCTATCTATCATCTATCTATCTATCATCTATCATCTGTCATCTATCTATCATTTATCTATCTATCTATCTATCATCTATCTATCTATCATCATCTGTCATCTATCTATCATTTATCTATCTATCTATCTATCTATCTATCATCTATCTATCTATCTATCATAATTTATCTACAGTGGTGTGAAAAACTATTTGCCCCCTTCCTGATTTCTTATTCTTTTGCATGTTTGTCACACAAAATGTTTCTGATCATCAAACACATTTAACTATTAGTCAAAGATAACACAAGTAAACACAAAATGCAGTTTTTAAATGAGGGTTTTTATTATTTAGGGAGAAAAAAAATCCAAACCTACATGGCCCTGTGTGAAAAAGTAATTGCCCCCTGAACCTAATAACTGGTTGGGCCACCCTTAGCAGCAATAACTGCAATCAAGCGTTTGCGATAACTTGCAACGAGTCTTTTACAGCGCTCTGGAGGAATTTTGGCCCACTCATCTTTGCAGAATTGTTGTAATTCAGCTTTATTTGAGGTTTTTCTAGCATGAACCGCCTTTTTAAGGTCATGCCACAACATCTCAATAGGATTCAGGTCAGGACTTTGACTAGGCCACTCCAAAGTCTTCATTTTGTTTTTCTTCAGCCATTCAGAGGTGGATTTGCTGGTTTGTTTTGGGTCATTGTCCTGCTGCAGCACCCAAGATCGCTTCAGCTTGAGTTGACGAACAGATGGCCGGACATTCTCCTTCAGGATTTTTTGGTAGACAGTAGAATTCATGGTTCCATCTATCACAGCAAGCCTTCCAGGTCCTGAAGCAGCAAAACAACCCCAGACCATCACACTACCACCACCATATTTTACTGTTGGTATGATGTTCTTTTTCTGAAATGCTGTGTTACTTTTACGCCAGATGTAACGGGACACGCACCTTCCAAAAAGTTCAACTTTTGTCTCGTCTGTCTACAAGATATTGATCTTGGCAATCATTGAGATGTTTTTTAGCAAAATTGAGACGACGCCTTGGAAATCTGCCATGCAGGCTGTTTTTGCCCAGTCTCTTTCTTATGGTGGAGTTGTGAACACTGACCTTAATTGAGGCAAGTGAGGCCTGCAGTTCTTTAGATGTTGTCCTGGGGTCTTTTGTGGCCTCTAGGATGAGTTGTCTCTGCGCTCTTGGGGTAATTTTGGTCGGCCGGCCACTCCTGGGAAGGTTCACCACTGTTCCATGTTTTTGCCATTTGTGGATAATGGCTCTCACTGTGGTTCGCTGGAGTCCCAAAGCTTTAGAAATGGCTTTATAACCTTTACCAGACTGATAGATCTCAATTACTTTTGTTCTCATTTGTTCCTGAATTTCTTTGGATGTTGGCATGATGTGTAGCTTTTGAGGTGCTTTTGGGCTACTTCTCTGTGTCAGGTAGCTCCTATTTAAGTGATTTCTTGATTGAAACAGGTGTGGCAGTAATCAGGCCTGGGGGTGACTATAGAAATTGATATTGAAATTGAAAATTGAAATTGATAAACCACAGTTAAGTTATTTTTTAACAAGGGGGGCAATCACTTTTTCACACAGGGCCATGTAGATTTGGAGTTTTTTTTCTCCCTTAATAACGTAAACCTTCATTTAAAAACTGCATTTTGTGTTCAATTATGTTATCTTTGACTAATAGTTAACGGTTTTTGATGAGCAGAAACATTTAAGTGTGACAAACATGCAAAAGAATAAGAAATCAGGAAGGGGGCAAATAGTTTTTCACACCACTGTATCTATCATTTATCTATCTATCATCATCTGTCATCTATCTATCTATCATCTATCTATCTATCTATCTATCTATCATAATTTATCTATCTATCATTTATCTATCTATCTATCTATCTATCTATCATCATCTGTCATCTATCTATCTATCTATCTGTCTATCTATCTAATTAAAATTTGCAGAGATTCCCTTTACAGAATATGTTTTCCATCAGACGGCACCCACTACAAGCACATGAAATATCTGCCAACCCTTTCAGAAGCAAAACACCGCTCCCTGATGTGACCCAATAGTCAGCTACATAAGTGGGGGGTAAATTTTATTTTCTATACAGATTCTTTCATAGTACCCCAGGCCTATCTATGTATAATACCCCAAAACACAGGGCAGCATAAATATAGTTTTATATAATTTAATTCCATGTATAATACCCCAGAACACATGGCAAATAAATTCAGGACCAATTACATGTTTAATACTCCAGAACACAGGGCAAGATCAATACAGTGCCAATTCCATATATAATACCCCAGAACCCACAGCAGGATAAATACAGTGCCAATTCCATGTATAATACCCCAGAACCCACAGCGGGATAAATACAGTGCCAATTCCATGTATAATACCCCAGAACACACAGCAGGATAAATACAGTGCCAATTCCATGTATAATACCCCAGAACCCACAGCAGATAAATACAGTGCCAATTCCATGTATAATACCCCAGAACCCACAGCGGGATAAATACAGTGCCAATTCCATGTATAATCCCCCAGAACCCACAGCAGATAAATACAGTGCCAATTCCATGTATAATCCCCCAGAACCCACAGCAGGATAAATACAGTGCCAATTCCATGTATAATACCCCAGAACCCACAGCAGGATAAATACAGTGCCAATTCCATGTATAATACCCCAGAACCCACAGCAGGATAAATACAGTGCCAATTCCATGTATAATACCCCAGAACCCACAGCGGGATAAATACAGTGCCAATTCCATGTATAATACCCCAGAACACACAGCAGGATAAATACAGTACCAGTTTTATGTATAATCAGGGGCAGGCCAAGTCGGCTGGGTGTCCTAGGCAACCCAGCCAGCCCCCTTGCCTCTGCTTTGTGGCCCCCAACCCCCTGAACATACGTGAGCAAGTAAGTAAAGAAGCGTACACGTGCATGTTTAATGCTGCACAATGGGAACCCCCTCCTGAGTGTTACTCCCTAGGCAGGTGCCTCTTCTGCCCAGTGTCGGACTGGCCCACCAGGATACCAGAATAAAGGTCCCCATACATGGCTGATTCTAGCTGCCGATATAGTCCCTTTAGACCAATTCGCCAGCTTATTTGCCCGTGGATGGCCACTAGCGAAGGGCTGGCCTGAAATCGTCCAGATCTCGATCAGGCAGGTTCCACAGGGCCAAAGTACTGAATTAGCCCGATATCTCCCACCCGTAGGTGGGGATATCGTTAGAAGATCCGCTCACTTGGCGATCTCGCCAAGCAAGTGGAACTTACCGTGTATGGCCACCTTTACTCCCGGTGGGCCAGGTGTTAGTGGGCCCTCCTGCTCACCCAATCATTTGCCTTGTATGCCTATAGCATGGCCATAACTCAATTCCAAATGGAGGAAAGGGTAGATAATAGTATGTAAAAAGTAGTAATTAAGAGATTAAAGAAAGTAAGTGAACAGAGAAGGGGAGAGTGGGCCTATGGTCTTCTGGTGGGCCCTTGGCACCCCAGTCCGACACTGCTTCTGCCTACCCCTAGCTCCAGCCCTGTGTATAATACAGGTATGGGATGCATTATCCGGAAACCCATTATCCAGAAAGCTCCGAATTACGGAAAGCCCATCTCCCATAGACTCCATTTTAATCAAATGATTCTGAATTTAAAAACTGATTTCCTTTTTCTCTGTAATAATAAAGCAGTACCTGTACTTGATCCCAACTAAGATATAATTACCCCTTATTGGGGGCAGAACAGCCCTATTGGGTTTATTTAATGGTTAAATGATTCCCTTTTCTCTGTAATAATAAAACAGTATCTGTACTTGATCCCAACTAAGATATAATTACCCCTTATTGGGGCAGAACAGCCCTATTGGGTTTATTTAATGGTTAAATGATTCTCTTTTCTCTGTAATAATAAAACAGTACCTGTACTTGATCCCAACTAAGATATAATTACCCCTTATTGGGGGCAGAACAGCCCTATTGGGTTTATTTAATGGTTAAATGATTCCCTTTTCTCAGTAATAATAAAACAGTACCTGTACTTGATCCCAACTAAGATATAATTACCCCTTATTGGGGGCAGAACAGCCCTATTGGGTTTATTTCATGGTTAAATGATTCTCTTTTCTCTGTAATAATAAAACAGTACCTGTACTTGATCCCAACTAAGATATAATTAACCCTTATTGGGGGCAGAACAGTCCTATTGGGTTTATTTAATGGTTAAATGATTCCCTTTTCTCAGTAATAATAAAACAGTACCTGTACTTGATCCCAACTAAGATATAATTAACCCTTATTGGGGGCAGAACAGTCCTATTGGGTTTATTTAATGGTTAAATGATTCCCTTTTCTCAGTAATAATAAAACAGTACCTGTACTTGATCCCAACTAAGATATAATTATCCCTTATTGGGGCAGAACAGCCCTATTGGGTTTATTTAATGGTTAAATGATTCCCTTTCTCTGTAATAATAAAACAGTACCTGTACTTGATCCCAACTAAGATATAATTACCCCTTATTGGGGGCAGAACAGCCCTATTGGGTTTATTTAATGGTTAAATGATTCCCTTTTCTCTGTAATAATAAAACAGTACCTGTACTTGATCCCAACTAAGATATAATTAATCCTTACTGGATGCAAAACAGTTCTATTGGGTTTAATTAATGTTTTATTGATTGTTTTAGTAGCCTTGCCCTTGGTCCCGAGCATTGTGGATAATGGGTCCCATACCTGTACCTTCATCCTGTAGGAAATTCATTTTTGTCGGTTGCCCAAGTTGGGGCCACTGGTGGTTATATCAGGAAATAGACACTTTTGGTGCTCCGGCTGTCTTTTTTTTACTGAAGGGTGTTTGATTGCTGGGAATCCCCATATCAGATTCAGGCAAATCCATTGTAATAAAAACAATGTGAATTTCCCCTATGGAAAGAGCATCTGTGCATTCAGTCTTTTCTTGCTTTGCCAATGTTCCAGTTACTGTTTGTAAGCCACATGGCTTTATTTTATTTACCCCACCGGTGTAAATAAAAAAAAAACCCCTCCAACGAGAAAGGAAATTATTATGAAGTAAACACTTTTTTTCCTTCTCGGATGATTCAGTGTGATGATTGCGCTCCAAATGGAATATACTCATTTTGGGTTCAGATTCAGTTCAATATACAGCAGAATTTTTTAAGTAAAAGATTCTGTATTTGACTGAATCTAAAAATGCCGGATTCTGTATTTCATAAAGGACTTCAGTGTAATCAACAAACAACTCTTCTGGAGTGTCCATTTAAAGCAGAAAATGCCATTTGGATTCAGTAAGATTCTTTTTAGCATAAGAAAAATAGAATTGTGCTCTATGTAGCTGTATGAGAGTCAATACCATGTCATCAGTGGAAATAAAAGGCTTAAGATAAAAGCAGCAAGACTGTCCTACCCCTTTGTCCCTCAATCCCCCTTTTCAGGGAATGGAATACTCAGAGCTCCCATTTCTTCTCCCCATGGGAATGCATTGAAAGTGTCTGTTCCTGCTCCCAGGACAGGGGGGGATATGGCAGGCATACAGAAAGGGGATTGTTGAGAGTCTAGGCTTATTGCCACAAGGGAGCCGGCATCAAACGCACCCCGGGCAAAAGGACTGCCATCCCTTCCATCCAAACAAGGACCTAATGCGCTCTCAGATAATAGCTGATAACTGAGAAAGGTGGAGGGAACCGAGAGTGGAATAGAGAGAAGTGGGAATGGAAAGAAGAATAGACGCGGTGACAAAGGCCCCCAGTGTTCTACAGGGCCGGCTGATGTAACTTTAGGCGCAGAGGAGCCATGCAACACATAGGGCCGACTGTGTGCACCTCTCTTAGTGAGGCTTTTCAGGCAAGGTGACATTCTACCTGATCACAAAGGCCCTTATTGAATTGCTTTGATAGGCGAGGATTAGAGATTCCGATAGAGAATACTGTGTATGTTGCCTATTCAACATCCAGGAAAAATCTCAGAAAGAATATTAAGAGATAGTAGTTCAAAAATATCCATTTAAAATATAATTTCCTTTATAATGCCACCATTCTTTCACTGAGGTCACAATGGGCATGGATCCTTTCTGATACACATACCTATCTGTATAACAGAGCATTCTGTTACAGTGGCACAGATCCTATCTGATCCCCCCATTGTAAGCAGCAGTCCTGCCCTGCTTTATGGCTGAGATTCTAGCTATCTGTATAACAGAGCATTCTGTCACACTGGCACAGATCCTATCTGATCCCCCCATTGTAAGCAGCAGTCCTGCCCTGCTTTATGGCTGAGATTCTAGCTATCTGTATAACAGAGCATTCTGTCACAGTGGCACAGATCCTATCTGATCCCCCCCATTGTAAGCAGCAGTCCTGCCCTGCTTTATGGCTGAGATTCTAGCTATCTGTATAACAGAGCATTCTGTCACAGTGGCACAGATCCTATCTGATCCCCCCCCATTTTAAGCAGCAGTCCTGCCCTGCTTTATGGCTGAGATTCTAGCTATCTGTATAACAGAGCATTCTGTTACAGTGGCACAGATCCTATCTGATCCCCCCCATTGTAAGCAGCAGTCCTGCCCTGCTTTATGGCTGAGATTCTAGCTATCTGTATAACAGAGCATTCTGTCACAGTGGCACAGATCCTATCTGATCCCCCCATTGTAAGCAGCAGTCCTGCCCTGCTTTATGGCTGAGATTCTAGCTATCTGTATAACAGAGCATTCTGTCACAGTGGAACAGATCCTATCTGATCCCCCCATTGTAAGCAGCAGTCCTGCCCTGCTTTATGGCTGAGATTCTAGCTATCTGTATAAGAGAGCATTCTGTCACAGTGGCACAGATCCTATCTGATCCCCCCATTGTAAGCAGCAGTCCTGCCCTGCTTTATGGCTGAGATTCTAGCTATCTGTATAACAGAGCATTCTGTCACAGTGGCACAGATCCTATCTGACCCCCCCCCCCATTGTAAGCAGCAGTCCTGCCCTGCTTTATGGTTGATTTATGTGTAATAACATCACTATGCATCTTTCAGTGTTTGTGATTTTCACGATTGTATCAGGGCTGTAATCTAGTGGTAGTTGGTTTGCAGTGTAGTTCTTTATTTTACCTGACATTGGGTATCCCAGCTTTAGACTCTTCTTGCATCTCTTCTCCACATAGTTGAGTCCTCCATACCACAAAAAAAAAGCGACATAAAAAACATACAATGTTGCATATACAAGTTGGGGTGTATACAAACATAGGCCGATCCACCAATCACAATAGCATTTCTTGAGTTAAGAAGAGAAGGAGGTCTAAGGCCTGTGGCGCGTGGGGGGACTTTCACCCTTGCTGAACACCCAAAATTGCTATGCAATGCATAGCAACCACAAGCAGCTATAGGCGACACCATACCGAAGCGATTGCATCTTTTAGTCTAAAAGGTGCAATTATACCCTCTGTGCAAGCAATCTTGCTGACTTAGCCCAGTTGAATGCAGGATAGGTATATAATGGGACGGTGAAGGTTGTTTTCCGTTGGGTCTACTGCCTTGGGTGGCTAGTAGGACAGAAGTGTCCCTTTGTATTTATAATTTGCCTTTTACTACTACTCCACGGCCCCCCAGCCCAAGGATAGGGGGCATAAAATATGGGGTCCTGGCAGGTAGTCACTAGGAAGTAATATCATAAAATGAAAATAACTCAGCTTTTAGGTATGCTGACAGACCATGTGATGCGGAGAGATGTGTATTTTTGGATAAAAGTAGGTTCTTTTAGTTTCCACAATGTTACAGTCACTTTTATTACTGCAGTGGAGGAGTGGATTTCTGTTACTCATGTGACTGCTTCCTTCCAAGCCAAACATTCAGTAGTCTTGTCATGCTCTGGGCTTATGAAACACAAAGGGCTTTGTAGAGCGGCCACTTTTCCCATGTGACATCAAAAATGCTTGGTATTGTTTCCAGAAGAACAATTGCTATTATGTTGTATCTGTGCTTATCCAAAATGTGTGCATTTTAATCTTTGGTAGCTTGAAACCAGTATTCAGATGTAACCTAAATGCCAGTTTCCTCCTAGACTTTCCTTGGAGGCCTTGAATAGCCTGAATGACTGGGATTCTAGATATTGAAGCAGAAGATTTGCTTTAGCAAATTAAAGTTGAAGCGTGGAAAGCATTAGGAAAGGATAGATCAAGGGAACTGCTTGTTGATAGTATCCCTTCAAAGACAGTGTCAAATATGTTACCTGGGTTCCCTTTTCCAAGCAAGTAGGGTTTCCATTAGATACATGTATTTGTGGGTGTAACCTGGGCCCCTGTAAAAAACATAACAACAGAAACACACCAATTAACCTTTTGCCTTTCTGTATCGAACTTCTGTTTCCACCTTATATCCAAGATCTAATTCAACGCAATGTCAATGTCGAGTATCTAAGGAGCATACAAAGCAGCAACCACCTTCCAGGTGTCTTCTCATCGGTCTTGACTCTTCTCCACAATTAGATCCCACTTTTCCTCTTTTGTCTTTTTACATGTCAACAGCTTGATGTAATGTGTTGGCCAAAATGGTGGATTGGGTGTAAGTTTTCCAGTATTTGCCTAGTCGAAAGCCAAGCCAACAAACCCTGTTGGGCTTTGTTTTGGTGCCTAAAGTATGATTGCTATGCCTATCTGCTATGCCTATCTCTTCTATTATAGAACAGCGGTGGAAACGTTTTCTCTTTTTCCTTGACTACGTGAATCTTGGCCTTGGTCTTTCTTTCAACAGGACTCTTAACCGCAGTAGATGTAACTCTTCCACTGATGGTGTCTATGGTATGCAACCCTTCAGTGCCCACAGTCCATAGTTACAAGTAGTAGACTATCACGCAGTAAATCAGTACTTGTTGACTCTTAACACGCAGAGAAATATGTCTCAGAACAATGCATTCTCTATGGTATATTTCATGGCTTTTATGTTTAAACTCAGTTCCTCTGGGAGCTGCTTTGACATTATCATTATCGGAATAATTGAAATATCTACTTTGTTCCTGTGACCTTCATGCTATAGACCTGCTCACTTTTCCTGCCAGTGTTGTGCCTCTTTGTTGTAGGAACACCATGTTTTCTATAACATTTTCTCTGTATTACTGATCGATTTGCTTTGCTTTTGACAGTTGTTTTGCACTGTATTCTGTTAAGGCCAAGGAGGCATTGATAATGGTGCGTAGATGACGAAACAGAACCATGTTGTGGGTATGCCTTGCTGCTTCATTGATTGCATATTTTTGTTTAGCTTTCTATGTAACCATTGTAGTTAATATATGTTCCCTGACTTTGGGTCCACAATTGCCCTTCTGCCTTCTGATATACACTTGAGTATATGTTGGCCTCCTCCTAACATCAAGAAAGATAACATCAACACTTTCAAACCATTTCAAGAGCTGGGTTGTGCCTCTGTTCCTCATCAGGAAATGCTATTAAGAATTTCAACAGGTGATCATTACCTTCCTTTCCACTTTCCACTTTTGTCTTATTACATGGCGACAGCTTGATGTAATGTGTTGGTCAAAAGGGTGGATTGGGTGTAAGTTTTCCAGTATTTGCCTAGTCGAAAGCCGAGCCAACAAGCCCTGTTGGGCTTTATTTTGGTGCCTAAAGTATGATTGCTATGCCTATGCCATCTAGATTTAGCAACCAATATTTGAGTATAAAATGCACAGTTCAGTTGACATGTCTCTCTTGGATCTATTTGGACAATACTATTGATAGTTAGACTGCTGCTTTTTATGGACACCTCCTGGGTCAGCAGATATCTCCCACTCTTATCACATGGTGGCTTCTGCATTGACTGTAGTAGCTCTGATTTTCTCCATACTATGTTGTCCAGTAGGAGAACTTAGTAGTCACCGGTTTCACAAACAACATTTGCCAAATTCAGGCTGCCCATCTCTAAGTGCTGCCTTCCTGGATACCCAAGGTCTGCATTTCTTTGAGGTGGAAGACATGGTATTCACCAATTCAAGAATACACAGTAAGATCTGCTCGCTTGACGAGGACCTACGATTGGGCGATATTGGGCTAATTCGGTCATTTGGCTGAAATATTATGCTTTCTTCATCATCCAATGAAGAAACAGAAAAGGGAAGTAGCTTATTAATTTCACCAGTTCCCTAAACGGAAATATTGTTTTCTATAACTAAACCTAATTTCCGCAAAATTTGTAGAGTCAGCACGTTTTGCGGTGCTTTATTTTTAGACTTGATCTGAGGGCAAAAAGAGCTTGTGTTGATTTGAGGTTACCAAGCACAGCTGCCTGGTGTGTTATGTAACACTGGCACCAACCAATGACATGGCTATTTACTTGCACCCAATTCCTTCCTATTTTTCTTTACAAATATTAAAAGCAAATTCTGTTTAATTCCATTTTTGCATCTGGAAGATGGAAGCAATCGAAGCAACTCAATGACTGGTCTTACTTTGTCATTTTTTCGGGTTGATAAGGTTATCTTAATTTTTGACACAAAAACCAGCTTGCCGTTTTTTGGGGTCAGTGGCTGTATTTAAGTCCGGTGTTGCCCTAGATCTCAGTCCACATCCTTCCCCCGGCAATTGGAAAATGTGCAGAAGGTTTTGCTGTAATGCATTTGCGACCACTAGGGTTGCCACCCATCCGATTTTGACCCGGACAGCCTGGTTTTTGGAAGGGCTGTCTGGGTCAAAACTGCCTGGGCAAGACTTGCTGTGATTGACCTGCCCCTTCCCTGCCCCGTGACATCACTGGCCACCCCCTCCCCACCCCTTGTGACATCACTGTCTGCCCCCTCCATGGAGATATCAACCCTAGCAACCACTGATGTAAAGATATAGGAAGCAGACCCAGTGGTCACAGGGGGACCCAGACTGTAGAAAGGGCTAGAACTAGGTGTAGGCAACAGAGGCACCTTCTTAGGCTGCAGTGGTGGTGGGGCACTAGGCACATACTTCTTATGCCTACCTCTAGTCCAGAATCTATTACCCCAGTGCCACTGGTCACCCCCCCTCTGCTGTCATCATGCATGAGCTTGCAAGTGGGAAGAGGGCGAGGTGGTGACTGGGTTGCTAGGGTGCCTGGCCACCTTGGCCCTCCTCTCACTGTAGGTTCTGTTTTCTCTGCAAGTAAAGAAGTCCATCTCTTCCAGCTGCTCTCCTACCTGTGGGTGGAGAGTAGGGGGGGATTGTGGGTGGGTGGGGGTCCTTGTAGGACTCACCTGCTCCAAAGATTTTTTTGAGTAATGCCACTGCATGTAATGAATTCAAAAGGGCAATATACCCCTTCATCTTCCTTAGCACTACCACCAAATTTAGCTAGAAGTAGCTGCAAGGCCAGGGGACTTTTTTATGTCTTCATTTTTATTTACCATAAAGCTGCTGCCCTATGCATGGGCCCTTGGGTTACCCTATGGTTAATACATCCCTGCCTGTGAGGTTAGACTTATAAAGCCAGCAAATGCTTTGTTGCTAGAATAAAAAAGCCTAACAACCAGACAGCTATATACATTTAGAAAGCTGTAAATCCAAAAACGTCATTTTAAATAAAAAGGAAAAAAATAACCAAAATTAAATCCAAATGTAATTTTTTATAGATAGAAACAGCATTAGTACTGCTCTCTGTCACTTTTACATCCGTAGGACACACGTGCTGCTTCTCTCCTCCGCCCAAGCCTGTCAGACCCTTCTAATGGCTTCATTCTGCCAGGAGAACAAGAGAAAATCTACTCTTTCCCCAGAGGATTGACGACTAATTACCTTGTAATTTAGCAGAGAAAGGTAAATGTAAATACATCTAGATTGCTCTTAGGTACATTTCATCTGTGCCCAATAAAACTGAGTCGCTGCTAATTACTGAGCAACTGCAGTGTCTGTTGGCAAGATGGCCCTCTCCGTCCTTGCCAATCAGCTCGGGTTTTGTGCATGGGAGTGCACTATTTTTCTTTTCAAAGCATTTGTTTTGGTGAAAAACTATGCCGTATCATGGAGCTGGGAGAGGGGAACCCCCCACCTCTACTAAGGTTAAGGTCTCTTCTTGACCTAGAACTTTTTATTGGTATTTGTGGCAAAAGATGCTACTGGCACTTTGCCCCCACAATTGCAACAGGTGGAACTCAGTACTCTGAGGATTGTTCTGCCCCCAATAAGGGGTAATTATATCTTAGTTGGGATCAAGTACAGGTACTGTTTTATTATTACAGAGAAAAGGGAATCATTTAACCATTAAATAAACCCAATAGGACTGTTCTGCCCCCAATAAGGGGTAATTATATCTTAGTTGGGATCAAGTACAGGTACTGTTTTATTATTACAGAGAAAAGGGAATCATTTAACCATGAAATAAACCCAATAGGGCTGTTCTGCCCCAATAAGGGGTAATTATATCTTAGTTGGGATCAAGTACAGGTACTATTTTATTATTACAGAGAAAAGGGAATCATTTAACCATAAAATAAACCCAATAGGGCTGTTCTGCCCCAATAAGGGGTAATTATATCTTAGTTGGGATCAAGTACAGGTACTGTTTTATTATTACAGAGAAAAGGGAATCATTTAACCATTAAATAAACCCAATAGGGCTGTTCTGCCCCCAATAAGGGGTAATTATATCTTAGTTGGGATCAAGTACAGGTACTGTTTTATTATTACAGAGAAAAGGGAATCATTTAACCATTAAATAAACCCAATAGGGCTGTTCTGTCCCAATAAGGGGTAATTATATATCTTAGTTGGGATCAAGTACAGGTACTGTTTTATTATTACAGAGAAAAGGGAATCATTTAACCATTAAATAAACCCAATAGGACTGTTCTGCCCCCAATAAGGGGTAATTATATCTTAGTTGGGATCAAATACAAAGCACTGTTTTATTTTTACAGAGAAAAAGGAAATCAATTTTAAAAATCTGTATTATTTGATTAAAATGGGGACTATGAGAGACAGGCTTTCCATAATTTGGAGCTTTCTGGATATCGGGTTTCCCATTTCCCATACCAAAGGTGTGGGCAGCTATATGTACTGCATAAAAACTGCCAATCAGAGGACAGCCAATGAGCCAGAGAGCCAGGTTTCACCACAATGGGAATGCTCATTATACATTCATTCATTTCATGTTCTTTTTAGTTTTTTCCCCCGTAAACAGTAGCTGATTCTTCCTGTGAATCATGTGACCTGAGTATAAATAGCTCCCTGCTAATGATTTTATGTCAGAGCTTTTTCCCATGAAGCCCCACTGACCGGCCCAGTGGGTAATGAAGACCTTTGCATTCCTTGGGCATGTGAGAGCTATAATATATGCATTAGGCTGAGCACAATGAAATGCATAAGAGCAACACACCGCCCAATCATGTTCGCTTACTGGCCCGATTATTTAAAGGGAACCTCTATCCAAAACCCTTCATTTCGTTGCTGGGTTTTTTTAAATGAAAGAAAACCCAAACAGCCCCCCCAGCCCAAAAAATAGTGACTGTCTGTGGCACCTTACAGCCCCCCTGGCATTCCCAGTACCCAGAGGCACAAACAGCCCCCCCCAGCCCAATAAATAGTGACTGTCTGTGGCACCTTACAGCCCCCCTGGCATTCCCAGTACCCAGAGGCACAAACAGCCCCCCCAGCCCAATAAATAGTGACTGTCTGTGGCACCTTACAGCCCCCCTGGCATTCCCAGTACCCAGAGGCACAAACAGCCCCCCCCAGCCCAATAAATAGTGACTGTCTGTGGCACCTTACAGCCCCCCTGGCATTCCCAGTACCCAGAGGCACAAACAGCCCCCCCCCCCCCAGCCCTATAAATAGTGACTGTCTGTGGCACCTTACAGCCCCCCTGGCATTCCCAGTACCCAGAGGCACAAACAGCCCCCCCCCCCAGCCCTATAAATAGTGACTGTCTGTGGCACCTTACAGCCCCCCTGGCATTCCCAGTACCCAGAGGCACAAACAGCCCCCCCCCCCCAGCCCTATAAATAGTGACTGTCTGTAGCACCTTACAGCCCCCCTGGCATTCCCAGTACCCAGAGGCACAAACAGCCCCCCCCCCCAGCCCAATAAATAGTGACTGTCTGTGGCACCTTACAGCCCCCCTGGCATTCCCAGTACCCAGAGGCACAAACCCCCCCCCCAGCCCAATAAATAGTGACTGTCTGTGGCACCTTACAGCCCCCCTGGCATTCCCAGTACCCAGAGGCACAAACAGCCCCCCCAGCCCAATAAATAGTGACTGTCTGTGGCACCTTACAGCCCCCCTGGCATTCCCAGTACCCAGAGGCACAAACAGCCCCCCCCCCCAGCCCTATAAATAGTGACTGTCTGTGGCACCTTACAGCCCCCCTGGCATTCCCAGTACCCAGAGGCACAAACAGCCCCCCCAGCCCAATAAATAGTGACTGTCTGTGGCCCCTTACAGCCCCCCTGGCATTCCCAGTACCCAGAGGCACAAACAGCCCCCCCCCAGCCCAATAAATAGTGACTGTCTGTGGCACCTTACAGCCCCCCTGGCATTCCCAGTACCCAGAGGCACAAACAGCCCCCCCAGCCCAATAAATAGTGACTGTCTATGGCACCTTACAGAAGCCCCTCTGGCATTTACCAGAACCCACAGATTGCCAGTCCGGGTCTGTCAATATTTGCTATTGACAGACAAGGTGCCCTGGCATATGGGATAAAGCTGCCACCTTGGCTTTGTGACACAGCTGCTAGCCGCCCAATCTACTGCCCAATATTTACTGTCTAGTTGCTTTGTGGCCATTTTGCTTTGCGCACATTTCTCCTACTGGATTTGTTGGCCTGCATTCTGCTAACACATCCTATAAATTGTCCCTGTATATTACCCCGCGCTTTTACTGGCCGCTCAATAAACACTGCTATATATTGGCTTTCTCCTGTGCTTACCTTATTCTCTTCAATTCCCTTTTAATATTAATGCCGCCGGGTAGGTACCAAGTAATTAATGTAGGAACATCTAATACACATCTTACGGGCGGTTTCTAAAATGGCCTTGTGGCGTCCTGGCAGGGAACGCCGACGTTTGATATCAAGGACGCTATTGGTTAGTAATTGTTGATCGAACGGGTTCTTTCATTGTTTACACCTTCAGGAGACATTTACCCCTTGTGTAGGTTTTTCCTTGTGTGCTCGGCATACAAATGGCTGTAGGGGCCCTTGGCTTGGGCTACCCCAGATCGACATTGAATAAATGTATTATTCTTGTCTTTCTGAAACATTTGAATGCCTCTTTGTCAGCTCTACAATGTTGGAAAGCCATAAGGCAGCTCCTACTTGTGTATAAGTATAAGGTTAAATACACAATAAGGGAATGTTCTGTATCCCAGTTTATCAACAATACTTTGATGTAAGGGATCAAAATAACCTAAGGACTGGAATAGACACCTGTACTTCCTCTCAATCTGTTCCTATGCCATTATATCATGTCCAATTAAGCACCCAGACAAACATGAACCATCTCTCATTAAGAAGAAATCTTTGTCACCAAACTGGTTTAATTAATGCTCAATAAAAGGGCATTCAGGAATAACCCCAGGAAGAGGTGCATGATTCTGTATTGACGTGGTGAGGAAAGGCTGAATGACTCAATGCACATTTCTGATCCTGCATTCCATGGCATACATGAAATCCAGACTTGTGATGGAAACGTGTCACTGTAGTCTGTTCAATTAAAGTTTTAAAGGTGATGTGTATCTTGTGAAAAGGAAGCTGTTGGGCCCCCTTAGCCCATAATAAGGTTACAGATATATAGAAATATTGGGGTAACAGTCACCCTGCTATAGTTCCAGGGGTACCCAGGGTACAAATAAGCACTCACCCCAAATCCCCCCCTAACTGGCCTTCAGGCTGGGCCCCCTTAGCCCATAACAAGGTTACAGATATATAGAAACATTGGGGTAACAGTCACCCTGCTATAGTTCCAGGGGTACCCAGGGTACAAATAAGCACTCACCCCAAATCCCCCCCTAACTGGCCTTCAGGCTGGGCCCCCTTAGCCCATAACAAGGTTACAGATATATAGAAACATTGGGGTAACAGTCACCCCGCTATAGTTCCAGGGGTACCCAGGGTACAAATAAGCACTCACCCCAAATCTCCCCCTAACTGGCCTTCAGGCTGGGCCCCCTTAGCCCATAACAAGGTTACAGATATATAGAAATATTGGGGTAACAGCCACCCTGCTATAGTTCCAGGGGTACCCAGGGCACAAATAAGCACTCACCCCAAATCCCCCCCAACCGTCCTTCAGGCTGGGCCCCCTTAGCCCATAACAAGGTTACAGATATATAGAAACATTGGGGTAACAGTCACCCCGCTATAGTTCCAGGGTTACCCAGGGTACAAATAAGAACTCACCCCAAATCTCCCCCTAACTGGCCTTCAGGCTGGGCAGATATATAGAAACATTGGGGTAACAGTCACCCTGCTATAGTTCCAGGGGTACCCAGGGCACAAATAAGCACTCACCCCAAATCCCCCCCTAACTGGCCTTCAGGCTGGGCCCCCTTAGCCCATAACAAGGTTACAGATATATAGAAATATTGGGGTAACAGTCACCCTGCTATAGTTCCAGGGGTACCCAGGGCACAAATAAGCACTCACCCCAAATCTCCCCCTAACTGGCCTTCAGGCTGGGCCCCCTTAGCCCATAACAAGGTTACAGATATAAATTGAAACATTGGGGTAACAGTCACCCTGCTATAGTTCCAGGGGTACCCAGGGCTCAAATAAGCACTCACCCCAAATCCCCCCCTAACTGGCCTTCAGGCTGGGCCCCCTTAGCCCATAACAAGGTTACAGATATATAGAAACATTGGGGTAACAGTCACCCCGCTATAGTTCCAGGGGTACCCAGGGCACAAATAAGCACTCACCCCAAATCCCCCCCTAACTGGCCTTCAGGCTGGGCCCCCTTAGCCCATAACAAGGTTACAGATATATAGAAACATTGGGGTAACAGTCACCCTGCTATAGTTCCAGGGGTACCCAGGGCACAAATAAGCACTCACCCCAAATCCCCCCCTAACTGGCCTTCAGGCTGGGCCCCCTTAGCCCATAACAAGGTTACAGATATATAGAAACATTGGGGTAACAGTCACCCTGCTATAGTTCCAGGGGTACCCAGGGCACAAATAAGCACTCACCCCAAATCCCCCCCTAACTGGCCTTCAGGCTGGGTCCCCTTAGCCCATAACAAGGTTACAGATATATAGAAACATTGGGGTAACAGTCACCCTGCTATAGTTCCAGGGGTACCCAGGGCACAAATAAGCACTCACCCCAAATCCCCCCTAACTGGCCTTCAGGCTGGGCCCCCTTAGCCCATAACAAGGTTACAGATATATAGAAACATTGGGACCATCCCCACAGTTTTGTACCCCCATTTATTTAATTGGAAACCCTATTCCCCAGTGGACATACTGTTTATAAAGCCTGTTTCCAGTGGAATTACCAGTTAGAGCCCCAGTTGGCATGACCAAGTACCAGTCAGCCTGACTAAGCCACCAAGTGACTCATCTTTGATGAGATACGGACACAGCAATAATACAGCGTTTTCTTCCGAGAGCTCACACCGGCCCTGGCCGCCTTTACAGGAGATTAACATTTGGACAGAAACAGATAGAGAATTGATCCAGAATGTATTACGTCCTGCGTTTGAGAGCCGAGCGCGTCCCCAAAGTGCGCATAAATCCAACGCCGTGAGAACACATTAGTACTGCCATTGTTTTTGTTGAATCCAGTGCTAACATTTGATATTTAATTACTGGCTTTCGTCTTCCAAGCGAGTCATGAAGCTCTGCTTGTAGCTAGTGAGTATTTAGCGCATTTACCATAAGGCTATGAAATCCTGACATGAAGTGCTTGGGGGAATACGGATTGACGTCTATCCTAATTGTGGCAGTCTCTGTTCCAAGGCACAGGGTTTAACTGAAGCTGACAGAGCCCTGGGGGTAAGTTGAAAATAAAGGGCTTGTGGAAGCCCATCAACATTGTGTCAATAAGGTAACCCCCCCAGGGCTGACACTTTTAACCCCCCAATAAGGATTCAATATTAATCTTGGATTTCAAGCTAACACAGTATCCCACCAGCACCACATTTAGGGCCTCTATTATAAGTCACTGGGCGATCATTTTGATTGGTTGTCACCGGCATGTTTTGCCTTTGCTGTCTAATCTACAGCAACCAATCATCGGTGTGCTTTTTTTTTGGTTAATAACAGAGGTACTAGTTTACCCAAACCCCAAATCCTTGACCTATACCTACAAATGCAACCACTTGATCAGCAAACCTTTTCTGTATAATGCCAATTAGAAGCAGGGTCAGACTGGGGGTGCAGGGCCCACTGGGACTGGCATCGCTGTGGTCCCCATACCCTCTACAACCACATTATTAGCCCTTTTGGTCTTGTGCCAGTGGTTCAATAGAAGGTGTTGGTCCCCCGATTCCCCAAAACCACTACCAATGCCTATATCTATAACCAGGGCTGCCATCAAAGAGGTACAGAAGGTACTGCAGTTAGTGGCCCTGTAGCAGAGGGGGTCCCCAGGAGACACATAAGAGCAAATGTGGGGGCCACATTGAGGTTGTTGCTTGTGGTGAGTTTAGGGCTTAGGCTCACCATGGCCAGTCAGGAGTGTTAGATTGTATGTGCATTTTTTTTTTTAAATATGGCCCAATTTTATTGGTAGGTCCCACTACTCAGGCAGTGGGCTAATTATTTGGACCCTGCTGAATTAGTCATATGGGGCCCACCCGCCCCACAAGTACTGATAGTGGCCCTGTCTGCAACCATGTATTTTCACTTGATCGGCAAACCTATTTGCCCACTACTGGCCACCAGGGAGCATGAAGGGGACACTAAAAAGCATTATACAGGTATCAGACCCCTTATCCTGAAACCCATTATCCAGAAAGTTCCGAGTTACAGAAAGGCCATCTCCCATAGACTCCATTATAAGCAAATAATTCTAATTTTTAAAAATGATTCCCTTTTCTCTGTAATAATAAAACAGTACCTGTACTTGATCCCAACTAAGATATAATTACCCCTTATTGGGGCAGAACAGCCCTATTGGGTTTATTTCATGGTTAAATGATTCCCTTTTCTCTGTAATAATAAAACAGTACCTGTACTTGATCCCAACTAAGATATAATTACCCCTTATTGGGGGCAGAACAGCCCTATTGGGTTTATTTAATGGTTAAATGATTCCCTTTTCTCTGTAATAATAAAACAGTACTTGTACTTGATCCTAACTAAGATATAATTACCCCTTATTGGGGCAGAACAGCCCTATTGGGTTTATTTAATGGTTAAATGATTCCCTTTTCTCTGTAATAATAAAACAGTACCTTTACTTGATCCCAACTAAGATATAATTAACCCTTATTGGGGGCAGAACAGCCCTATTGGGTTTATTTAATGGTTAAATGATTCCCTTTTCTCTGTAATAATAAAACAGTACCTGTACTTGATCCCAACTAAGATATAATTACCCCTTATTGGGGGCAGAACAGCCCTATTGGGTTTATTTAATGGTTAAATGATTCCCTTTTCTCTGTAATAATAAAACAGTACTTGTACTTGATCCTAACTAAGATATAATTACCCCTTATTGGGGCAGAACAGCCCTATTGGGTTTATTTAATGGTTAAATGATTCCCTTTTCTCTGTAATAATAAAACAGTACCTTTACTTGATCCCAACTAAGATATAATTAACCCTTATTGGGGGCAGAACAGCCCTATTGGGTTTATTTAATGGTTAAATGATTCCCTTTTCTCTGTAATAATAAAACAGTACCTTTACTTGATCCCAACTAAGATATAATTACCCCTTATTGGGGCAGAACAGCCCTATTGGGTTTATTTCATGGTTAAATGATTCCCTTTTCTCTGTAATAATAAAACAGTACTTGTACTTGATCCCAACTAAGATATAATTACCCCTTATTGGGGGCAGAACAGCCCTATTGGGTTTATTTAATGGTTAAATGATTCCCTTTTCTCTGTAATAATAAAACAGTACCTGTACTTGATCCCAACTAAGATATAATTACCCCTTATTGGGGCAGAACAGCCCTATTGGGTTTATTTCATGGTTAAATGATTCCCTTTTCTCTGTAATAATAAAACAATACCTGTACTTGATCCCAACTAAGATATAATTACCCCTTATTGGGGGCAGAACAGCCCTATTGGGGTTATTTAATGGTTAAATGATTCCCTTTTCTCTGTAATAATAAAACAGTACCTGTACTTGATGCATGGAGTTAGGGATGCCTATATAGTTGACTAGATGCATTTTACATTAAGATCAAATACATAGAAGTAGAGTAGTAAGCAAATCCATGGGTTTGATAGTCCGGCCGCTGTGCTTTCCTTATCCCTGCTGGTGTTGCTAATTGTATTTCCCCTAATTGTTTCTAACGCTGCTGCTTTTGCACAATCTCCCCAGTGATGGGACTGTGGCACGGGGCTGATCTGTATCTAAAGGGCATTATCCGCTCCGCACGCCCTCCTTCCCCTCCCCAGCTGTGCTGGGTGTCACTGCCTGGCACATACGCTTGGCTCAGCACTTTAGGGTGGGATAAGGGTGACAAGGCCACAGGCAGCTGCGCTACACGTGGCCCAATCCGAGTTAACGCCCCACCCAGCCCTCTCAGCCTTGAGTGCGTGCCCAGAGGCAACGTGCGGTGTTAGAGAACTGCACTGTAGGAGTTTCCCTGGCCAAACATCATGTAGTTTGTTTCCCAAAAGAGCCAAACTTTAATTTTCTACAACCCCTATCAGCCTTAGATATCGGTGTGGAAACTAAAAATTATAAATTTAATGCAGATGATCTGTGTGCCAAGTAGTATTGCTCTACTCGGCCTGTCGTCCCACCAGTCCTGACTGCACCCACCACCATTTTAGCCCCTCTATCTGCCAATCAGTCACCTCCTCTCTCCCTTCCTGCCAATCACTCCCTCACTTCTCCTCCTGCCCCCCCCCCCTCAACTGCACCCTGTATATCCTGCTTAAGGTCCCCATACACGGCCGATAGTAGCTGCCGATATGGGTCCCTTGGACCAATTCGGCAGCTAATCGGCCCGTGTATGGGCACTACCGACAGGCCTGCCCGACCGATATCTGGCCGGAAATCGGGCAGATCTCGATTGGGAAGGTTAGAAAATCTAGTCGGATTGGGGACCGCATCGGCTCGTTGATGCGGTCCCCGGACCGACTTTTCTTATACCCGCCCCAGGGCCAAACAATCGAATTACCCTGGTTCCCCCAATATTGCCCACCCATAGGTGGGGATATCAGGAGAAGATCCGCTCGCTTGGCGACATCGCCAAACGAGTGGATCTTATGGTGTATGGGCACCTTAACTCCTAGTTCCATTTGTGGCCAGGGTTGGACTGGGTCGGAACCTGGTGGGCCCCGGCGGCCCAGACCCATCCGGAAGGGGTCGAAAGGGTGGTGGAAGTATCCCTGACACTCAATCATGCTTAGGATTCCTAGGGGTAGGATTGTCACCTCTCTCATTTACAACATTAAATCCACATTCTAAATAGTTAATCAGCAGTTCATTTGGATACATGATTCAAGGCTGCCCAGGAACCGGTGGAGCCTGCAGCATGGAACTAAATGAGCACAATGTTTAGTACAGGGGAATCCCTATGCTGCCATAGTTTTATGGTATCTCCCTGTACAGGCTATGAGCAAACTTAGGGGGCTGTTACTGCTGAATTGTGCTTAGTACAGGGGAATCCCTATGCTGCCATAGTTTTATGGTATCTCCCTGTACAGGCTATGAGCAAACTTAGGGGGCTGTTCCTGCTGAATTGTGCTTAGTACAGGGGAATCCCTATGTGCCATAGTTTTATGGTATCTCTCTGTACAGACTATGAGCAAACTTAGGGGGCTGTTCCTGCTGAATTGTGCTTAGTACAGGGGAATCCCTATGCTGCCATAGTGTTATGGTATCTCTCTGTACAGGCTATGAGCAAACTTTAGGGGGCTGTTCCTGCTGAATTGTGCTTAGTACAGGGGACTCCCTATGCTGCCATAGTTTTATTGTATCTCTCTGTACAGGCTTCTTTCTTGGGAATGATAACACGTTAGGGGGGCTATGATCAGCAGGTGGCAGCTGAGGCTATAAAAAAGCTGGGGGGGGGGAACAAAATGCCGTCACTATTTAATATTTACATTTAGATAATTACTGACCCTTTTACGTAGAACCTAGCAGCTGTACAAAGAGTTTGACTATGGGCTTGCGTATGACCCTAAGAATTTGGCCACAACCCTGCGTCTGCAGGGATCCCCAGTGGGCTAAAACACAATGTACTCCACCAACAGCTGATCCAAAACATGCACTTACAATACAGGACAAGACAGCTGCTAGATAGCAATATTCTCCTTTTGAGCTCATTGCCCTGTACATCAGCGCTGAAATGGCCGACCCTCTGAACTGGTTAATGTAACCAGCCGCTGCGGACAGTTGTCCGTAACATTAAAGGGCCCCGTTATAAAAGGATTTAGTAATGCCACTCATACCCAGATGAACTCAGAGTGCAGAGCACCGAGACAGCACCGGTGGCACTGGGAATAAAGGTGACAGAGCCATGTAATTAACTATACTGTATAATCTGTTATGCCAAATAGCCCATTCACCCAGACAAAAATCCTGCCAAACATAAATAGAACTTGCTTTTCCACTGTCTGGGATGCAAAGCCATAAAGCAAAGCATGAATGTTGTTATTGAGTTATGGCTGTAACGTCACTGAGCCAGACACCCGTGTTCACACTTAGACTGCTGTTATAGGGAGACAAGTTCCCGAGGCCAGGACCCAAATTGGAGACGGAATTGACTTGGAATAGGACTGTTTTGCCACTAGCCAAGGCTGACAAGTAAGAGCCACATTATTTACAGGACTAAAGGTGACACTGCAAGATCCTCTCCTTTGGTATGGCTGCCCAACGACCAGACCTTCCCCTGATGGGACTGAATTGATAGTATCGTCTCACACTGACTGGATGCGGGTAAGAACCGCATAGGGTCCGGTTTTGGCCCGGACAGCCTGGTTTTTGGGAGGTTTATCCAGGTCAAAATTCCCTGTTTAGTTTTGTTAAATTAGGGAAACTGGGTAGGACTCGCTCCCCCAACGTCATCAGCCATGCACCCATGTCACCCACCCCGCCTCCTGCCCCTGGTTTTCTACACTTGGAAGGTGGCAACCCTAGAACCGCATCAACAAGCCATTGTGCTCCTCGCCCAGTGTCGGACTGGGACCCCAGGGGCCCATCAGAAAACCTTAGCCCATAGGCCCACTCTCCAAACTATCTTTCCACCTTTCCTCACCCAACCTCTTTATTCTCCCAGTCTCTTTAATTTACATGCTAGAATCTACTCTTCCTTCTATTTCTCCTCCTTGTTCCCATTCAGAAATAGCATGAGCATGAAACAGGCCAAATGATCAGGAGCAGGAGGGCCCACTGACACCTGGAAAACTCCCGGTATCCTGGTGGGCCAGTCTGACACTGTCCTCGCCCCAAGGGGATTTTAAACCTGCCTGATGGACATTTGAAAGATTTTTGGCCAGATATCGGTTGGGTAGGCCCGACCAGGCCCGGACTGGCAATGTGTGAGTTCTGGCAAATGCCAGAGGGGTTGCTGTAAGATGCCAAAGACATTTACTATTTATTTGGCTATTGGAGGTTTTTTTTGGGCTTCTGTGTACATGAAATGCCAGGGCCTATTTTGAAGCCCAGACAAACCTGGGCCTGTTTGCTGACTCTCCATTGGCAGCTATTATTGGCACGTGTATGGGCACCATTATTGTTGAGGTGCCTGGGGAGGGGTGCAAGAAACATTTTGCACATTCACACCAGTTGCCTGCACTCAGGGGGCACTAGGGTTGTCACCATCAACATGGGCCGATTCTAGCTGCCGAGATGGGTCCCTTGGACAGATTCGGCAGCTAATCAGCCCATGTAGGAGCACTACTGACGGGCCTGCCCGACCGATATCTGGCCTGAAAATGGCCAGATCTCTATCGGGCAGGTTAGAAAATCTAGTCGGATCGGGGACCACATCAGCTCGTTGATGTGGTCCCCGGACCGACTTGTCTTATGCCCATTGTTATAATTCCCTGGATTCTCCCGATATCGCCCACCCATAGGTGGGGATATCGGGAGAGGATCCGCTCTCTTGGCGACATCGCCAAACGAGCGGATCTTATGGTGTATGGGGACCTTAACTCCTAGTTCCATTTGTGGCCAGGGTCGGACTGGGCTGAAAATTGCCCACATCTCGATCGGGCAGGTTAGAAAATATAGTCGGATCAGGGATCGCATCGGCTCATTGATGCGGTCCCTGAACCGACTGCCCCATTGCCGCCAAACGATCGAATTAGCCTACACACTCCCCGATATCGCCCACCCGTAGGTGGGGATATCGGGTGAAGATCCGTTCGCTTGGCGATCTCGCCAAGCAAGCAAATCTTAATGTGTATGGGCACCTTAAGATGGCAGGCAGGCAGACGGATGGTGAAGTCATGGGGTGGGGCTAGTGATGTTGGGGGCAGGGCCACGATATCATGGGGCAGGACTATGACCTGATGGCCGCATCAGTTAGTGGGAGTCCAGTCTAAATTTCCTTTTTTTGGAAAACCAGCCAGGCAGCCCCTCCACAAACTGGCCTGTCCATAGGGGGCCCACAACACACACTGTTTGTTCCAGATAGAATGAGGGCCACGCCTTTGGAACCCCAAAGTAATGTTTCACTACAGTGGGGGCCCAGTCTCAAATTGCACAAGCAATCTGGTTAGCCATGTAGAACAACATAACCAGGCAAGCTACAGTGCAACCAACACTCTCTAGAAGTTGCAATTTTGCATCACCGGAGATGCTCACTGTTCCCTGTTCCCCTCAAAGTTCCTTTATTTTATGCTCAAAATGACAGTGGGAAATTCCCACACTGAGTATATAAGGTATTTCCCAAACGTTGCCCCCATCATTGTGCTCACAGAACACTCAGCGCCAGGAAATGAGCACTGATTGGCTGCTGTAGGATTGGTTCCTTTCTGCTTATTGGTTAGTAAAGGAAACATTACCCCAAGTGCCATGTACTCACAATTTCATCACGGCCGAACGCTTTCCCAGCATCATGGTTACGAAATCCCGGTAGGTGATTGCGTCGTTTTTGCCCCCTGTCACCTCGTATATCAGTTTCTTCACTTCTAAATGGGTCTTGGCAGCTCCCAGGTTCTCCATCATTTTCTTCAGGCCCATCATGTCTGTAGGGGGATTGGTGTTAGTAACATCATCAGTAAACATCACAATCTGGACCTGGCTTAAGGTGGCCATGCACGTTAAGATCCGCTCGCTTGGCGAGGTCGCCAAACGAGCGGATTTTATCCCGATATCCTTACCTGCGGGTGGGCGATATTGGGAAAATGTAGGCCAAACGGTTGATGTAGGCCAAACGGTTGAATTATAACGGGAGCAATGGGCGCAGTCGGTTCGGGGACCGCATCAATGAGCCGATGCGGTCCCCGATCCGACTAAATCTTTTAACCTGCGCGATCGATATCTGGCCTAGTTCCTGCCCCTACATAAGCTGCTGAATCGGTCCAAGGGACTGATATCGGCAGCTACTATCATCCCGTGTATGACCACCTTTACTAACACGAAACAAATTTGCCCAAGTGCTGCAGCCCATAGCAACCAATCAGAATTTTGCAGTCCCCTAAGCCCCACCCCCTGTTCCCCTGCTGACTACTTTGAGACTCAAATAAAATGTGACAGTAATCGACTTGTCCTCGACCTGCCTCCAGCCTGCATCCTCCCAATCCCACAATCCCCTGCACACGTGATGTCAATAAGGAAAGGAACATCACAGCACAATGCATTGTGGGTTATATAGTTCCTGCATGCTGTCTGTAAGCTGTGGAGAAGTTATTACAATTTGTAACATCCGTGTTTTAGTCCTCCTCCCCTGCCAGGATTTCTAATGATGCAGAAAGAGAAGATCTGTTTTGCAGCTGGATTTCAGCATATAGAAATTGAATTATTCCAGTGATGGGTATATTAGGGGTTTCTATGTTGTGTGGGGCTAATTTCTAATGGTTGTTGCCCTTTAATATGGGGGAGGTTACTAATTCTGACCATATAACGTTTTGGGAAAGGATTGAAGCTATTTCCTTCCACGGTTCTGGACTCTCCCTACAGTGACTCAGGGCAGGACTAGTGGGGCAGTAGTTGGCAGTAGTTGGCCCTCAGTCTCTTATCAAGGGAACAGTCCGAGCTCTGCAAACAATCCACTTACCCAGCTCTCCTTGCTGGTTAAGGTCAAATTCCATGTACTTTTCTGGAAGGAAAGAGCAGAAGGAAGAATAAATGTTAAAGTATAACGAATCAATAAGGATAAAACGAGCTGGTTCTACATGGAGACTGCTCCTCAGGGACACAATAAGATCAGATTTGCTGTCCTTCAGGGCCTTTCTCATATTGCCCCCCCCCCTTCCCCCAAGGTCCAAGTGACCTTCATGCAAACAGCTCTAAATGAAAGTTAATTGCTCGGAAGGATCCTCATTACTGAGGCACCAGGGTAGCGGCTCTTCGGATACTCACTTCCTGTAAATAATGGCTTTTGGTTTTGCATCTGCACATTTTCACTCAACCCCTTCTCTTTCACTTACCTTCCCCGAGGTTAGTGTGGGACTGGGCCTCCTAGGGGCCTACAGAGAACTTGATGTTCAGAGACCACTCTCAGAGAACCTGACTTCTGGGGGCCAGTCTCAGAGAACCTGACTTCTGGGGGCCAGTCTCAGAGAACCTGACTTCTGGGGGCCAGTCTCAGAGAACCTGACTTCTGGGGGCCAGTCTCAGAGAACCTGACTTCTGGGGGCCAGTCTCAGAGAACCTGACTTCTGGGGGCCAGTCTCAGAGAACCTGACTTCTGGGGGCCAGTCTTAGAGAACCTGACTTCTGGGGGCCAGTCTCAGAGAACCTGACTTCTGGGGGCCAGTCTCAGAGAACCTGACTTCTGGGGGCCAGTCTCAGAGAACCTGACTTCTGGGGGCCAGTCTCAGAGAACCTGACTTCTAGGGGCCACTCTCAGAGAGCCTGACTTCCAGGGCCACTCTCAGAGAACCTGACTTTCAGGGGCCACTCTCAGAGAACCTGACTTTCAGGGGCCACTCTCAGAGAACCTGACTTCCAGGGGCCACTCTCAGAGAACCTGACTTCCAGGGACCATTTTCAGGGAACCTGGCTTCAAGGGACCATTCTGTTGCTACCCCAGGGGCCCTCACACCCCCTCAGGGGCCCCTACTCACACATCAGCCCTTGCCCCACATGTGCATACCGTATGCTTTGTAGCAATTCCAGGGGCCCCCAACCACCAGCCCACCCATCTCTTCCCCCGCATATTTTTTTCCAAGTGTCCTGCTGGCCCAGCCTGACCTTGGGGACCACTACCAGAGAAACTGACTTCCAGGGGCCACTCTCTGAGAACCTGACTTCCAGGGGCCACTCTTAAAGAACCTGACTTCCAGGGGCCACTCTTAAAGAACCTGACTTCCAGGGGCCACTCTTAAAGAACCTAACTTCCAGGGCCACTCTCAGAGAACCTGACTTTCAGGGGCCATTCTTAAAGAACCTGACTTCCAGGGGCCACTCTTAAAGAACCTAACTTCCAGGGCCACTCTCAGAGAACCTGACTTCCAGGGGCCACTCTCAGAGAACCTGACTTCCAGGGCCACTCTCAGAGAACCTGATTTCCAGGGGCCACTCTCAGAGAACCTGACTTCCAGGGCCACTCACAGAGAACCTGATTTCCAGGGGCCACTCTCAGAGAACCTGACTTCCAGGGCCACTCTCAGAGAACCTGATTTCCAGGGGCCACTCTCAGAGAACCTGACTTCCAGGGCCACTCTCAGAGAACCTGATTTCCAGGGGCCACTCTCAGAGAACCTGACTTCGAGGGGCCACTCTCAGAGAACCTGACTTCCAGGGGCCACTCTCAGAGAACCTGACTTCGAGGGGCCACTCTCAGAGAACCTGACTTCCAGGGGCCACTCTCAGAGAACCTGACTTCCAGGGCCACTCTCAGAGAACCTGATTTCCAGGGGCCACTCTCAGAGAACCTGACTTCGAGGGGCCACTCTCAGAGAACCTGACTTCCAGGGGCCACTCTCAGAGAACCTGACTTCGAGGGGCCACTCTCAGAGAACCTGACTTCCAGGGGCCACTCTCAGAGAACCTGACTTCCAGGGCCACTCTCAGAGAACCTGATTTCCAGGGGCCACTCTCAGAGAACCTGACTTCCAGGGGCCACTCCCAACATTTAGAAAGAGACAGTACTGAATGGTATAGAGTTATATAGGCATATGGTGCAAATAAGAGGGCTAATGAGAATTTACCCAGACTGGGGCCCACTGGGACAATCCAATCTGACTGCTAGAGACACAATTCTCTCTCTATATATAAAGAATTGCAGTGAATGGAGGCCTTGGGGGTAGAAAGTTTCTCTCTAATGAAAAGGAAACACGGCTGAGTGTACCCAGCGACACCCGGGAAGATTTACGTGCCTATAACCAATTAAGATGTAAGTAGCATAGTTATGTGCGGTTCTACATAAATAAATGGGCCAGCTACGGGCACCTCTCTGAAGGCTGAACAGATGCCAGCGAGGATTCACTGAAGATGAACTACCCGGCGTGATGCAAGGGAAACATAGTGCTGCTTCCTTGTGTCCTTGGTGCTTTATTTCTGGCCTCTTTGGAACAGGCTTCTCCGGTTCTACTTCAAGCGCATCCATCCTGCCCATTATACCAACATCCTCACCTATCGCTACAAGTTGCAGCAGTGTGAATCAGGGGAGGGAATATGTCAGGGATCACTATTACAGAATAGTCTGCTTCAAGTACACTGGCAACAGAGCTGAGCATTGACTCCTTCTGTGCTTTCTACTGTATATAGCAGGCAAGGCAAGGGTACCTTTGGGTCTCTGCCCCCCACTCTTAAGGTCCCCATACACGGGCCGATTCTAGCTGCCGATACTGGGTCCCTTATACTGATTTGGCAGCTTATCGGCCGTGTATGGGCACTACCGACAGGCCTGCCCGACCGATATCTGGCCTGAAATTGGACAGATCTCGATCGGGCAGGTTAGAAAATCTAGTCGGATCGGGGACGGCATCGGCTCATTGATGCGGTACCCGGACCGACTTTTTCTATGCCCGTCATTATAATTATCCTGGATTCTCCCAATATCGCCCACCTGTAGGTGGGGATATTGGGAAAAGATCCGCTCACTTGGGGACATCGCCAAGCGAGCGGAACGGCCCGTGTATGGGGACCTTTACCCTATAGAGTAAGTAGTGGACAGTATCGGACCTGGGAGTTATGAAGAGAGACAAGGAGCTGGTCTAATGATGAGCTGTTAAGGTTCGGTTCCTTTACCAATTCGGCAGCTTATCTGCACCCCCGATGGGTCTACCCAACCAATATCTGGCCTTAAATTGGGCAGATCTCAATCGGGCAGGCCTATGCCTGCCATTTTAAATTGGTTGTTTGGCCCTCGGGCCAAATGATCAAATTAGGTGGGCATATCAGAACATGATCTGCTCCTTTGGCGACCTCTAACGTGTATGGCCACCTTTACCTAGGGAAAGGAGAAAGTTGCATGTTTGCAGGCAGGGGAGGAGCGTGCCATTTTGTTTGGGCAGCTACCATCAGAAGGCATATATGGATATATAGCAGTTGATCTCTTTCTGGGGAGGCTAAGGATGGGTCATACCCTTCCGGACTGAGTTGGCAGCTTATTGTGTTTGGGGCCCTCAGGTGCCTATATACAGATACACAGCCGGACTGGGGGGTGCAGGACCCACTGGGGCTACCACTCCAGGGGCCTTGCAGCATCCCCCGCACCCCCCACAGGTGCCCCTGCTACGACCCATAACCCACCCGCAGGGGCACCCACCTGACGTCCTCACCTGAGCACGTGTAAGTGCAACGCATCAGGGGAGGGACAATAGCGGCCAGGGGAGCGGTGACAGGGATCAGGTCTGGGCCACCAGGTCCCACTGGGTATTTTCCGCGTGCCCCGGCAGCCCAGTCCAACCCTCTATAGATACGGCCCTGTTGGTACATCCAAAAATTACTCTCCATCTCAATTTTTAGATTGAGAATCAGCTGTAAACAATCGGCATCTTGTGCCAGAAATTCACTTCCTCGCTAGAGGCAAACTGGGGATAGATGGGGCAGATGTGCACCCTGCAGCTGAAATAACCTTCCGCCCGTGTCCATAACTAACACCGCCTCATGTCCCAGGGCGGAAGCAGGCGTTGAACAGGGGCCCATACTAGAAAAAAATCTGCAGAGCTGTTGCCTTATCACAGAGAACAGCTGAGGTTTCTGTTGCAGAGAAGGAAATGTTGGAGCGAGCACAAAGGGGACTCTGTTTGAATCCACGGAGGCTTGTGGGACCCGCACTAAGGAAACCTTGAGTTAGACAAATGCAAGCTTTTGGGGAGGGCGGCTGGGGGGGGGGGGGTTTAGCCATAATGAAGGGCTTCACTGTCTGACAGCAAATAGCTTTCCACCTACAGTGAAAATGTTAGCGGGGAGCTTAATGCAAAGCAGCAACAGTACAAGAAAGGGGCCATAAATGCGCCCATTGAAGTGCCGTCTCCTGAGCTGCTTTCAGCATCTTCTCACTGTATGTGTAATGCTCCGCAGAGTGGCACAGCCAGCAGGAACCTTTCATCTGAGCAAAGAGAACTTTATTCTTTTCTCTCGGGCGCAACAATACGGTGCCCCACAGGGAGATAAACTGGTCGGTCAGGCCGCTATAAGTAATAGAGCAGCGAGTATTTAATCAGACTTGCTCCCATTTATAAAGGTTACTGTGAATATGATGGAGCCATTCATCGTTCCCATAGCAATTTAACATTTACAGGCAGATGATCGTTTAAGCAAGGGCAACCTGCTGCAAGTGACCAAGTCTTTTGATTGGCAGTCACCAAAGTGGCCCCCGTGGATCAGAACCATATCAAGAGCAGGGGTGTGGGATTCGGGAAACCCGATGTACTTACTTTTAAAGGACAATAGTTTTTTATCCAGGTCCTCATCATCCTTGTATTTTTCATCTCTAAGGAACTCCTGGGAAAAAAGGGAAAAAGCAGAGTTACCATTTTACAGAATACAGAATTGGAATAGAGACTCATGTTGTATGAGAAGGCTTTGCCTTTTCACCTTTTAGTATGATGTAGAGAGTGCTAATCTGAGAAAACTTGCAATTGGTCTTCAGATTTATTTAGATTTATGTTCAGCAGCCGTTCGGTTTGGAATTTTAGCTGCTATCTGGTTGCTGTGGTCCATTTTAACCTAGCAACCAGGCAGTGGTTTGAAGGACAGACTGTACTAATGAAAAAGTAATAATGACAGTAACATTTTAGCCTTAAGAGCAATGGTTTTTTGCCTGTCGGGGTCTGTGACCGACATTTAATAAACCGGAAATGGTCAGGAGAGGAAGGCAAATAATTCAAAGACTGTAAAAGATGAAGACCAATTGAAAAGTTGCTAAGGATTGGCCATTCTATAACATACGAAAGTTAACCTGAAGGTGAGGCACCCCTTTGGCAGACATGTACTAATATAAATAATACTGTGCCCATTATTGTACATATACCCAGGTTTGCTGTCAGGACTTGCAGTGGCCTATACAGCTGCCTGACCAACTCCGTGAGTTACCCAGAGCCACCCAACCACCAAGCCCGGACTGGCAATCTGTGGGTCTGCTGTAAGGTGCCATAGTCACTATTTATTGGGCTGGGGGGCTGTTTGTGCCTCTGGGTACTGGGAATGCCAGGGGGGCTGTAAGGTGCCACAGACAGTCACTATTTATTGGGCTGGGGGGGCTGTTTGGGCCTCTGGGTACTGGGAATGCCAGGGGGGCTGTAAGGTGCCACAGACAGTCACTATTTATTGGGCTGGGGGGGCTGTTTGTGCCTCTGGGTACTGGGAATGCCAGGGGGGCTGTAAGGTGCCACAGACACTCACTATTTATTGGGCTGGGGGGGCTGTTTGGGCCTCTGGGTACTGGGAATGCCAGGGGGGCTGTAAGGTGCCACAGACAGTCACTATTTATTGGGCTGGGGGGGGCTGTTTGTGCCTCTGGGTACTGGGAATGCCAGGGGGGCTGTAAGGTGCCACAGACAGTCACTATTTATTGGGCTGGGGGGGCTGTTTGTGCTTCTGGGTACTGGGAATGCCAGGGGGGCTGTAAGGTGCCACAGACAGTCACTATTTATTGGGCTGGGGGGGGGCTGTTTGTGCCTCTGGGTACTGGGAATGCCAAGGGGGCTGTAAGGTGCCATAGTCACTCACTATTTATTGGGCTGGGGGGGGGGCTGTTTGTGCCTCTGGGTACTGGGAATGCCAGGGGGGCTGTAAGGTGCCACAGACACTCACTATTTATTGGGCTGGGGGGGCTGTTTGTGCCTCTGGGTACTGGGAATGCCAGGGGGGCTGTAAGGTGCCATAGTCACTCACTATTTATTGGGCTGGGGGGGCTGTTTGTGCCTCTGGGTACTGGGAATGCCAGGGGGGCTGTAAGGTGCCACAGACAGTCACTATTTATTGGGCTGGGGGGGGGCTGTTTGTGCCTCTGGGTACTGGGAATGCCAGGGGGGCTGTAAGGTGCCACAGACAGTCACTATTTATTGGGCTGGGGGGGCTGTTTGTGCCTCTGGGTACTGGGAATGCCAGGGGGGCTGTAAGGTGCCACAGACAGTCACTATTTATTGGGCTGGGGGGGCTGTTTGTGCCTCTGGGTACTGGGAATGCCAGGGGGGCTGTAAGGTGCCACAGACAGTCACTATTTATTGGGCTGGGGGGGGGCTGTTTGTGCCTCTGTGTACTTGAAATGCCACGGCCTATTTTGACTCCCAGCCTGGTCCTGCCAACCACTGCCCCTTTCTCAGGAAGCCATGCCCCCTTATATATATATATAATACCAATGGGCAAACATTTTCATAAATGAAGTCTCTCCTAGCTGATTAGTACAAAGGTACGAGCCTTTCTGTAAAATGCTGCCTCCTATCTCCTAGCTAGGGTGGCGCTCTTCTCTTGCTGCCTATGGACTCGTTTTTGCCTAAACTGGTGACAAACGGTACTGCAAGTAACACATTTCTACAAACAAATGTATAGACCTTAAACCGAAGATGTTACAATGCTATACTAACATTTAATTGGCATAGGGGGTAAATGGAAGGTTTATGTCTTCCGCTGTCCCCCAGCCTAAGTGGGATTACATTGTGTCAGGGGGCCACATTGGCACTTACACACACACACAGGGCCCCCTTTTGTCGTCTCTGCCTGGCTAATTGTATAATCCGGCTATTCGCCGCCTCTCTCCGGCACGATTCTTCTCAAGTCCTTGTTGCGAATAAAGGTGCCCCAGGAGGGGGGCAGTGTGGGAATTGTGGGAATGCCATCCTGGCCTTAGATCATACTTTCTGTCAATAGACAAGATATATCCCCCCCCCCAATTTGGCTTCTCCGCGGCAACTGAATTGCTTTGTTAACCTTTTAGCTGCTTGGCAATTGCCTTGTGTGTTTTGAAGGCTAAAAATACTGCAAATGGACTTGCTTCTCTAACACAGGCTTCTTTGTAATAAGCGGACTTCTATTTAAAGGGGAACTTCAACCAAAAACTGTCATTCGAAGCAACTTTCCCATATACATTCATCATATATATCCAATAGTTTTTTTTTTTTACAGCTATGTATAAATGTAATTGCTATTGAAAGCAGTATCTGTTCATCCCTTAATGACACACTTAACATTATGCAATTTGCGGTGGTTTTGTTTCTACTTCCATTGCGATTGTTCTCCTATAGGGAACAGCTTTGTCAGGAGGATATTGTTGCCGGCACTGGTTCCCCCCTACGGTAATGACACATTTTGTGCACTGTTTCTCTACATAAAAAAAAAGAGACAACTTTTCTTTTTAAAAAAAGTATGAACAGTAGAATCCTGAACCCTATAAAGTCTCCTTTCTGCAGCGGAAAAAGCCATGTTTGATTTATACCGCCATCCTATTAGGCTTGCAGCAGCCTTCCTTTCACCAGGCGTACCTGCCCTATGATAAAAAAGCCCATAAAACACCGCAAAAGGAAATACTTCTACTCCTCAGGAATCCGAGGAAATTCAGTCTAAAAATAATGGGCGAATGTGGCAGGGCCGGGGTAGCGGCAGCCTCAGCGTTATTAATAGCATTTAGGCAATCATGCCTTATAAGTGGAAGATCAGTAGCAAAAGAGAGAGGAGATAATTACTGAGAGATAAGGCTTATAGGTTGCCTTGCTAATGCTGCTTTAGCTATTAATCCCTGGGTTGGGTTTGGTTGGGGGATGCAAACACCCCTAGCAACCATAAAGGTGAGGATTAATGTTTAAAGGGGAAGTCCAGCCAATAAACTGTTGTCTCATAAAAGAAAATGTCATTGTAAGCAACTTCCCAATATCCATTCATTTCTCATTCTCACCAATTATGTGTGAATGTAATTGTCTGTCCATTTCTTTTCTCTGGTTCTGACTCTTGAAACGATGTTGCAGTCGGGTCTCCTTGAGACTTCTGCTACATTGTGGCACTTCATATAAATAAATAAGTAGCTGTTGGCCTCCTTTTGGGAAGACTAAGCCTCCCTCCCTCTGCCAACTGCAGGTGCCGGCATATCCCCGCCACCATCACAGCCACAAGGGGGGATCGTTGATGTCACAACTGGGGTGGGGACCCCCAAGCAACGGGCCCAGTGGGCCTAGGTCACCCCAGTCTGACCTTGTTATTGACGCCCAAACTTGCTTCTTTTACTCCCGCGTAGTTGCGCTGTGCGCCAATGCATCTGTTCTGCTTCTTCTGATAAATCATACACCATGGATCATGGAGCCCAATACTCCTAAGTCAGCAGGGCTCTACCCCCCCCTGGGGGGCTCCCTCTTACAACAAGTAAAATTAAAAAAGCCCCTTGGATACACAGTCAAACCCCTGGCCCACCCCAGGCTCTCCTCAATAAGCCTCAAACCTATGGCCCACCAAAGGGGTCCTAGAGCTACCACCACCCTCTGATGCCAGCCCTGGTCACACCCAAGTGTGCCTATGAAGGCTAAGGTGTCCTAGAGCTACCACCACCCTCTGATGCCAGCCCTGGTCACACCCAATTGTGCCTATGGAGGCTAAGGGGTCCTAGAGCTACCACCACCCTCTGATGCCAGCCCTGGTCACACCCAATTGTGCCTATGGAGGCTAAGGGGTCCTAGAGCTACCACCACCCTCTGATGCCAGCCCTGGTCACACCCAAGTGTGCCTATGAAGGCTAAGGTGTCCTAGAGCTACCACCACCCTCTGATGCCAGCCCTGGTCACACCCAATTGTGCCTATGGAGGCTAAGGGGTCCTAGAGCTACCACCACCCTCTGATGCCAGCCCTGGTCACACCCAATTGTGCCTATGGAGGCTAAGGGGTCCTAGAGCTACCACCACCCTCTGATGCCAGCCCTGGTCACACCCAAGTGTGCCTATGGAGGCTAAGGGGTCCTAGAGCTACCACCACCCTGGACATGGCGGGTTGCTTCAGTAGGTGCTACAGTGAAACAATTCCTGCTCCAAAAATGTTAACTGCAACTTGTGCCCAATTTGGCCACATGGCACATAATTGTGGCAGAGGCAACTATGCACGTGGCTGGGATGGTGAGGAATTCTATGGGAAAATGCTGTATTTTGGGCAAAAAAAAGTAAAAGAATATTCTGACAGCACAGAATATATTCTTATTTATGATCCATGCCTCCAGGGGGATTGTCTATGCCATATAAGTGACTGGCTTCTTGCGGCCCCCCGGTTCTCTGCTTCTGTGCCTCCTGTTGGTATGTCAATAAAGCAGCCTTTGGGGAGTCTGCCTGTCTGTCAGCTAACTGGCTGGCAGTGGGATCAGACACCTATTTGCATCTCTCCAACAGAGGAGGGCTTTCATGGCACAGAGCCCCAGTATCCGCCTTAACCAATGGCAGTTGGGAGGTGTAGTTCAGCGATAGAGCCCCAGTTTGCACTGAGTAGGGTAAAAGTAGGGTAAGAATAGCCTCTTGTCTTATAGATAAGACCTGCAGCAGATTCCCAGAGGGGTCCCTGCTCCCCCCATTGCTGATTTAGGAAAACATAGCACCCTCAGTGCAGTCCTACAGAGGTATGTTCATGTTTAAACAAACCGAGGGAGCACAAGGGCATATTGTACTGGGGAATTAATGTTTATATAATGCAGAGGGCATATGGAAACCGTTCCAAATGTGTTTAAGCAACATGCGTGCATAATAGAAAGCATACTGTATTTATTAGATGCACACTGAATGTATACACCAGGGTTGCCACTGAGTAGCAGGTCTGTGTATACAAACATTTGTTTACCCCCCTCTGCAAAGGCGGAGGGTGATTTTTGGCCTTGGGGAGGGTAATTTATAACATTCACTACAGAAAATACAACTGTATCCCTGGGCAAGTTCCATGTATAATGCCCCTGAACTAGGGATGCACTGAACCCACTTTTTTGGGTTTGGCTGAACCTCAGAACCCACCCAGCGGCATTCGGGCGAATACTGAACTGAATCCGAATCCTAGTTAGCATATGCCGATTAGGATTGGAAGGGGCTATAAATCAGCGCGCACACAGGGCGGGGCAAAATTTTTTTTTCACTGCCCATTTAACCCTTTCCAGGTTAGCATATCCGCTAACTGCAGATCCGGCTGAAACCAAATCTTTAAAAAAACGCTGGGATTCGGCCAAACCATGGCCACAATGGCCATGGTTCTGTCCCTCTTATATTGCCCCATGGTTCTGTCTCTCCCACATTGCCCACTGTTCTGTCTCTCCCACATTGCCCACTGTTCTGTCTCTCCCACATTGCCCACTGTTCTGTCTCTCCCACATTGCCCACTGTTCTGTCTCTCCCACATTGCCCACTGTTCTGTCTCTCCCACAATGCCCACTGTTCTCTCTCTCCCACATTGCCCACTGTTCTGTCTCTCCCACAATGCCCACTGTTCTGTCTCTCCCACATTGCCCACTGTTCTGTCTCTCCCACATTGCCCACTGTTCTGTCTCTCCCACATTGCCCACTGTTCTGTCTCTCCCACAATGCCCACTGTTCTCTCTCTCCCACATTGCCCACTGTTCTGTCTCTCCCACATTGCCCACTGTTCTGTCTCTCCCACATTGCCCACTGTTCTGTCTCTCCCACATTGCCCACTGTTCTGTCTCTCCCACAATGCCCACGGTTCTGTCTCTCCCACAATGCCCACGGTTCTGTCTCTCCCACAATGGCCATGGTTCTGCCTCTCCCACACTGCCCACGGTTCTGTCTCTCCCACATTGCCCAATGGTTCTGTCTCTCCCACATTGCCCACGGTTCTGTCTCTCCCACATTGCCCAATGGTTCTGTCTCTCCCACATTGCCCACGGTTCTGTCTCTCCCACATTGCCCAATGGTTCTGTCTCTCCCACAATGCCCACGGTTCTGTCTCTCCCACAATGGCCATGGTTCTGCCTCTCCCACAATGCCCACGGTTCTGTCTCTCTCACATTGCCCAATGGTTCTGTCTCTCTCACATTGCCCAATGGTTCTGTCTCTCCCACATTGCCCACGGTTCTGTCTCTCTCACATTGCCCAATGATTCTGTCTCTCCCACATTGCCCACGGTTCTGTCTCTCTCACATTGCCCAATGGTTCTGTCTCTCCCACACTGCCCACGGTTCTGTCTCTCCCACACTGCCCACGGTTCTGTCTCTCTCACATTGCCCACGGTTCTGTCTCTCCCACATTTCCCACGGTTCTGTCTCTCTCACATTGCCCAATGGTTCTGTCTCTCCCACACTGCCCACGGTTCTGTCTCTCCCACACTGCCCACGGTTCTGTCTCTCCCACATTGCCCACGGTTCTGTCTCCCACACTGTAATGGAAAGTTCCCCACACAGAGGTAACAAGGTGACAGAAATCCTAATGGGTCTCTTAACTTCTCCCTCCGGCCTGCTCTCAGTTACATGGTTCTCCCTCCGGCCTGCTCTCAGTTACATGGTTCTCCCTCCGGCCTGCTCTCAGTTACATGGTTCTCCCTCCGGCCTGCTCTCAGTTACATGGTTCTCCCTCCAGCCTGCTCTCAGTTACATGGTTCTCCCTCCGGCCTGCTCTCAGTTACATGGTTCTCCCTCCGGCCTGCTCTCAGTTACATGGTTCTCCCTCCAGCCTGCTCTCAGTTACATGGTTCTCCCTCCGGCCTGCTCTCAGTTACATGGTTCTCCCTCCAGCCTGCTCTCAGTTACATGGTTCTCCCTCCGGCCTGCCCTCAGTTACATGGTTCTCCCTCCGGCCTGCTCTCAGTTACATGGTTCTCCCTCCGGCCTGCTCTCAGTTACATGGTTCTCCCTCCAGCCTGCTCTCAGTTACATGGTTCTCCCTCCAGCCTGCTCTCAGTTACATGGTTCTCCCTCCGGCCTGCTCTCAGTTACATGGTTCTCCCTCCAGCCTGCTCTCAGTTACATGGTTCTCCCTCCGGCCTGCTCTCAGTTACATGGTTCTCCCTCCAGCCTGCTCTCAGTTACATGGTTCTCCCTCCAGCCTGCTCTCAGTTACATGGTTCTCCCTCCGGCCTGCTCTCAGTTACATGGTTCTCCCTCCGGCCTGCTCTCAGTTACATGGGAGTTCACCAAAACTCAAGGTTTATCCATTTACCTTTGTGCAACTGAAAGAAAAAGAAGAGTGAACAAGGGGTGTTTTATAATGTAAATGTACTCCTTTTAAACAGAAAGCTGCTTGATCTTCAACCTGAAACAATGTAGCAGAAGTCAGTTCTCCCCCGGGCCCGTTAATCAGCTGCATTGTTTCGGGAGTCAGAACCAGCAGTGCAGAGCATCTAAACCACCAACCAGATTCTGCTTTCAATTAACCTTTGTTAATGGTAATTAAAAACCAGTTGATTGGAGCGTTGCTTCCTGCATTTCCTTTCATTAGGTTTGGGTGAAGTTCCCCTTTAAAAGTAAGTAAGCTAGAGACTTCATATGTCTTTCTGAGATATCCAGTGCTAGCATAGGCGTCCATTGTTTATTATAACCCTGGCGTCCGTGTAAATTATAAATCATCCCTAATCGGAAGGGCAATTGACTCACGGATGGAACCTGATGCGTCGTTGTTGCGCCGCGGGGGCCCGATCCAGCATGTACAGCCCTTTAACGTTCCAATTCACTCAACGCCAGGGCCGAATTAAGATTATAAATACATAGCAGCACAGTTTGACTCCTCGCCGGCCCGAGCTCGTTAGTGGAATGGTATAATTATTATTGTAATCGCCTGTGATTAACGTCGTGGCGTTATGCTAATCGGGCACAAGTGAAATGCACCAATTATTTCTGATGCGGTGTTTTTAACCTTTTGTGTTCTGTTTGGGTTACAATCAGAACTGATTACTGTCCCTACTGTAATTGCACAAATAATAATTACCTTTCCCACTTGCCTCCTCAGATCTAAGAGAGGCCCAAGAGGTCTTTACAGAAGAAATGGGCCCCCAATGGAAATGGGCCCCCCCCCACAGTTATGGGGTTCACTCTCTACTGTTAAATGCCACTGAAAGGGTTGGACTGGGCCATCGGGAAAAAACCTGGTGGGCCCCGGCGGCCCACAGCCAATCACCGCACGGTTTCACTTACGCACAATCAGGGGAGGGGGTCGGACGGATGGTGGGGGCCTAGGGTTGCCACCTGTCCGGTTCTGACCCGGACAGCCCAGTTTTTGATTGCCACGTCATAGCCCTGCCCAGTGATGTAACAGAACCGGCTCTTCCCCGCCCCCACAATGTCATGACCGCGCCTCTTCCCAGCCTCCATGATGTCATTGTCTGCCCCCTGCGGGGGCGATGTAAAGGCCGCTGCAGGGGCCCCAGTCTGACCCTGGCCACTGGGATCTGTGCCACCATTGGGGGCTACAGATAGGACTCCAGTCAGGGGCCCGGGGCAGTGGGGTGACCCAAGAGAAGTGAAGGTGTAATTTGCAGGTTATGATGGGGCAGGGCTTACAATAAATGGGTGAGGTTAAAGGTGCCCAATCGCCAAGTGAGCATATCTTATCCCGATATTCCCCACCTACGGGTGGGCGATATCAGGAGAATGCAGGCTAATTCGATCATTTGGCCCTGGGGCCAAACGATTGAATTATTACGGTGGGTATAGACAAAGTCGGTCCGGGGACCACATCAACGAGTCAATGCGGCCCCCGATCCAACTAGATTTTCTAACCTGCCCAATCGAGATGTGGCTGATTTCAGGCCAAATATCGGTCGGGCAGACGAGTCGGGTAGTGGCCATACACGGCCCGATTAGCTGCCGAATTGGTCTAGGGGACCCATATCAGCAGCTAGAGTTGGCCCGTGTATGGGGACCTTTAGGCAGACCTTGGGCAGAATTTTGCAATAATGGGGCTTGGCTAGGGCAGTTCAGGGAATGGCCATGCATGACCAGGGCATTTTCCATGCTTTAGGGCCCTATTCTTCTTGTTGGCTGGGCCCACCACCCAGGTGACCAATTGGCTAATAAGAGGGGCCCTTCTCACTGGGGTAACTATAGAGGAAGCAGACTCCTACCAGCAGGCAGGGAGTAGGGGATGCGAGGGTCACAGGGGGACCGGCGGGGGTCGCAGAAGATTTTCCTGCGGGGGGCCTAGCGGAGACTTGTTACGCCACTGACCAGACCTGGACTGGCAATCTATAGATTATGGCAAATGCCAGGGGGGCTGCTGTAAGGTGCCACAGACAGTCACTATTTATTGGGCTGGGGGGGCTGTTTGTGCCTCTGGGTACTGGGAATGCCAGGGGGGCTGTAAGGTGCCACAGACAGTCACTATTTATTGGGCTGGGGGGGCTGTTTGTGCCTCTGGGTACTGGGAATGCCAGGGGGGCTGTAAGGTGCCACAGACTATTTATTGGGCAGGTTGGAGGGGGGGGGGGGGAGCTTTGGGCCTCTGTGTATATAGGTAATTATTAATGAACATTTATTTAGTCATAAGGTACAACTAAATACCCAGGTTCAAAATTTACGACTGGGACCCCCTCCCGCAAAGCACCACCCACCATACCCTTACTGATATTGCAATGGTGCCTTGGTACAGTCGCACTAATCCTGCCCCCCCAGCAGCTACTACTATTAAATCTATATGTAAAACTTAACCCCGGGTTTCCACTGGAAATTCCATTCTTTAGTTACTATCTGCTTAAATGGGGACCCCCCTATCTTGGGGGGATAGCCAGGAATACAGTAAGCTCCCCTTACACCTTGCCGGGGGACAGTTACAGGTACTTTAGCAGATCCCGGTTAGAACGACAGATCTTGTGACATAAACATTAACCAAGTAGATAAAGTGTCACAGCCAAGGTTAAACGGCTGTGTGTTTCCTCTGCCTAATAAAGAACTAAAGGGCAAGTAAAGTGCCAGAAAGAAGGTAGAACAGAAACAGATTAACTATACTGTTATTTGTAACCGCCATCTGGAAACTATGTAGCAGAAGCCAGCCTTGCACTCAGCGCATATTACAAATAAGTAACAATACAGAAATAATCTGAATTCCAATCATATTGCTTTTGTTATGATGGGGATATATTTAAGCCGAGTCACTTAAGGAGAGAATTGGGAAGGAAATGAAATGGGTGAGCTGTCCCTGTAGTCACGACATATTGAAACGTTCCAGCAATTACATGACAGTGCTGAAATTCCTACTGGCAGGTACAGCTGACAGTTTTGAGCAAGGGCCGGGTGCCTTTATAGTGAGTGAGACAATACAAAGATGCTGGGATTGATGCAACCTCCTGTTGCAAATTGGGTGTTTAATAGTTAATCCTTAGATTATAAGGATATTAGAAGTCACTGAGTGGTTCTGTGACTATATAGAGTTATACAGGGAACTCTGAGTATCACTCATGTATTATAAGGGATAATGTACCCCCTACTGTAAATGATAAGGATATTAGCAGTCACTGAGGGGTTCTGTGCCCATATAAAGGCACAAGGCTACAGGCTGAGTTATACAGGGAACTCTGAGTATCACTCATGTATTATAAGGGATAATGTACCCCCTACTGTAAATGATAAGGATATTAGCAGTCACTGAGGGGTTCTGTGCCCATATAAAGGCACAAGGCTGCAGGCTGAGTTATACAGGGAACTCTGAGTATCACTCATGTATTATAAGGGATAATGTACCCCCTACTGTAAATGATAAGGATATTAGCAGACACTGAGGGGTTCTGTGCCCATATAAAGGCACAAGGCTGCAGGCTGAGTTATACAGGGAACTCTGAGTATCACTCATGTATTATAAGGGATAATGTACCCCCTACTGTAAATGATAAGGATATTAGCAGTCACTGAGGGGTTCTGTGCCCATATAAAGGCACAAGGCTGCAGGCTGAGTTATACAGGGAACTCTGAGTATCACTCATGTATTATAAGGGATAATGTACCCCCTACTGTAAATGATAAGGATATTAGCAGTCACTGAGGGGTTCTGTGCCCATATAAAGGCACAAGGCTGCAAGAGATTCAGTGACAGGTGTCCGAACTTGACCCATTTATCTCGTTTGGGTTAATTGAACATATTACAAGTAAGGTCATGACACCCAATGGGAGAGATTAGCCAATCAACCTTCTGCGCTTTATTAAAGCTGATAGAAGTGTGGAAGACAAATAGGCCATGGAGCCGCTTATTAACCCTTCACTGTAGAAAAGCCACGTGGTAAAGATTCAGATGCCAGTGAATTACCCCAAATGTAGAAAAATACAGTATATAGAAAAATAGGTTTTAGATGCAGCTTTTTATACCAGGGATGAGGGAATGAGGATGGGAGATATAGTTCCACTCTGTATCCATTGTTACATTGCTTATAGTGAAAGTAAATGCAGTCTTAAAGGGGCGGTTCACCTTTATGTTAACTTTTAGAATACAATGTTCTATTCCTAGCAACTTTGCAACTGGTCTTCATTATTTATTTTGTATACCTTTTGTATTATTTGCCTTCTTCTACACCTTTCCAGCTCTCAAATGGGGGTCACTGACCCCGGCAACCAAAAATCTATTACTCTGTGAGCTTGCAATTTTATTATTATTATTATTATTATTATTATTACTTTTTATCCTTTATTTTGCTATTAATTCCCTCTCCTTTTTATTTCCAGTCTCTTATTTAAACCACTGCCTGGTTGCTAAGGTAAACAAGACCACGGCAACCAGATAGCTGGAATGAAAACCAATTGCAAATTGTCTCGGAATATCAATCTCTATCAATACTAAAGGTTCATTTGAAGGTGAACAACCGCTTTAAAGGGCAACTACATCCATTTTCTAAGCAACTTTCCACTATAAATTCATTATATATATATATATATATATATGTGAATGTAAATAGCAGAAGGAATGTTTGTTTTTCCCTTTCTGTTCTCTTGTTCTTACTCTCAAAACAATGTAGAGATTCTCCGAATCCCAAATTCGAGAAAAGTGCAATCACTGCTGTAAAAATCCATTGTCAGTGGCTGGGTCACACACAACCTTTTCACCTGCCATGGCCCTTCTATTGTGTTATAATCCCTTTAGAAGAAACCAGGGGCTGTTCCTGCTGAATTGTGCTTATTACAGGGGAATCCCTATGTTGTAGTTCTTTTATTTAGAGTAGCAATCGAAGGTATTTGTTACGGAAAGGAACATTTACTATTCTGTTTTGCTGGCTCATTCCCCAGGGAGATTACCTCACCCTGCACTGTGTGATCATCATAAAAGAAAGCCAGCATAGGGATTCCCCTGTACTAAGCATAATTCAGCAGGAACAGCCCCCTAAGTTTGCTCATAGCCTGTACAGAGAGATACCATAAAACTATGGCACATAGGGATTCCCCTGTACTAAGCACAATTCAGCAGGAACAGCCCCCTAAGTTTGCTCATAGCCTGTACAGAGAGATACCATAAAACTATGGCAGCATAGGGATTCCCCTGTACTAAGCACAATTCAGCAGGAACAGCCCCCTAAGTTTGCTCATAGCCTGTACAGAGAGATACCATAAAACTATGGCACATAGGGATTCCCCTGTACTAAGCACAATTCAGCAGGAACAGCCCCCTAAGTTTGCTCATAGCCTGTACAGAGAGATACCATAAAACTATGGCAGCATAGGGATTCCCCTGTACTAAGCACAATTCAGCAGGAACAGCCCCCTAAGTTTGCTCATAGCCTGTACAGAGAGATACCATAAAACTATGGCACATAGGGATTCCCCTGTACTAAGCACAATTCAGCAGGAACAGCCCCCTAAGTTTGCTCATAGCCTGTACAGAGAGATACCATAAAACTATGGCACATAGGGATTCCCCTGTACTAAGCACAATTCAGCAGGAACAGCCCCCTAAGTTTGCTCATAGGATAATAAGCACTAATGGGTAAGGAGGCTTGTGGTGTTTGTCTGGTTTATCACTCCTGGCCTAGAAAGTAACACAGTTATTGTGAAATGTTGATGATGTGTATGACAAGGAAGGGTGCTTAAATGGCACAACTTCAGTGGAGCGCACAAGAGCAGATTCATTAAGAAAACAATCACACCCACGTGTTTTCATAGATACTTTGGTATGTTATAGGCAAAATATACACTTTGTAAGTGGGAATTAGCTTCCATTTAATTTCTTGTAAGCAGACGTTAAAGTATGTGGGAATATTACCCAGAGCATGCCTTTTCTGTATATTTGTATTTATACATATGGGAGGGAGGTGCCATAGTGTTTCCCTTAGACAGTACAGTATGGGGGTACAGCTTATTGTGTGCCCAGAACATTCCTTCTCTGTATATTTGTATTTATACATATGGGAGGGAGGTGCCATAGTGTTTCCCTTAGACAGTACAGTATGGGGGTACAGCTTATTGTGTGCCCAGAACATTCCTTCTCTGTATATTTGTATTTATACATATGGGAGGGAGGTGCCATAGTGTTTCCCTTAGACAGTACAGTATGGGGGTACAGCTTATTGTGTGCCCAGAACATTCCTTCTCTGTATATTTGTATTTATACATATGGGAGGGAGGTGCCATAGTGTTTCCCTTAGACAGTACAGTATGGGGGTACAGCTTATTGTGTGCCCAGAACATTCCTTCTCTGTATATTTGTATTTATACATATGGGAGGGAGGTGCCATAGTGTTTCCCTTAGACAGTACAGTATGGGGGTACAGCTTATTGTGTGCCCAGAACATTCCTTCTCTGTATATTTGTATTTATACATATGGGAGGGAGGTGCTATATTGGCCACTGGTTGTGGATCACTGTTCAAGAGAGGCCCTAACAAAGTTAGACCTTCGGTTCTTCAAGGGCAGGCCTGTCCCAAAGTTGGGCTTGACCTAATAATCTCTCACAAACATTGTCCCATAACCTAAAGCAATTTTTCTCAGCATTGTACATAAGGGCAATGCCAGCTTGTCTCCTGCCTTATTGCAATATCTCAGCTTTATCTTGTTATTATCTCCTTGTTATCCTGCCCCAAACCTTCGCCCAAAGCTAATTTCCCAGCTTCACGACCGCTTGCAAACTGCCTAATTGGGCCACACCTGTTACATAACGTGGGTTGACCTGCATAGCAACACAACATGCTCTCCTTCCCTTTTCCTTCCCAATTAAAAGTGACTTATTATGGGGAACATGATCATTTATATTCAGGTTTCTAACCACAAACCCAGGAACCTTCCTTCTATATAATTTTGCCTGTGGAACCAAATGAACACATTGCCCTTCCAGCCACACTAAGCCATCATCTGTGTATACTGGTAACATCCCCACTATCCTTTCCCATTAATATGAGCCCTTCTTCTCTTCATACCTTCTCCAGAATCCCTCCAGTCCCTGCAAAACTTTTAGGCTTATATCATTTTCAAATTAGGGCAGGGTGATAATAGCAAAACATCCCCTGGGTTTAAGCCTAAACATAGTTTAATGAGGTTCTTGCCTACCTAGAACCTTCCCTTTCTCAACATTCACACCTTGAGGTTCCTCAGCGAGCCCCTTTAGTAGCCCGGGTTTGTCATCCAAAAGGTTTCTTTGCTTCCCTTTGCAAATACTGTATGTTTTTATATGAATCCCAGGCTTAGTGAAGCCCCTCATTCCCTGAAATCTCTCTTATTCTCATATTGTTTATGCCAAGGTCCAGGCCTCCTCCAACCTCAAACTCTCTCTTAGTCATCTGTTTCTGCTCCCCCTTTGCCTCCATGTTGTCCACTATCTTTTCTCCTCTTCTTGTCCTAGAACCACATCCAATTCTTCCCTTTATTTCTTCTCCACAATCTAAACTGCAAGCTTTTCTCTTGGAACTGTCTCTACCCGCTCACCCCTGGGCACCTTGGCACTTCCCAGCATTCCTTCACGGTGGGGGCAACCCTTGCTATAGTTTTCCTGCACCCAACCTTGGTAAAATGCAGATGCAGCAATGCTTGGTGTACCCTCTAGTAGCTTTATACCCACCCATCACCTAGTCAACTGCATTAACAGCCCATTTACCTGCTCCCTGACATTGGCACCCCGGTTGTTGTGAACCCCCTAAATTTGCGGTGGAACAGAGTGTGGCCAAGACACACCAAAAACACAAAACTACTGGGTTACTGTCTCTATTATCCTACCTATTATGACTTAGTGGAGCTAATTTTTTCCCACAATGCCAGTCTCATTGCACCCACTGCTAGACACAAGCTATTCAGATGGTTGGCAATGGGTGCAGCAAGCAAAGGGCACCTGGCCAATGGAAAATGTAATGCCCCAGTGGGCCCAGCACCCCCCAGTCCGACCCTGTGTAGAGACTGATATTCAGAGACAGTTTGCAACTGGCTTTCATTTTATATTAGTTTTTCAGTTATTTATCTTTTTGTTTAGCAATACTTCAGTTTGGAATGTCAGCAGCTGGTTGCTATGGTCTTGTTTTCCTTAACAACCAGGCAGAATGCAGGGGGGGGGGCTGAATAGAAAGATAAGGAATAAATAGTAACAATAATAATACAATTGTAGCCTCACAGAGCAGTAGGTGTTTATGTGCCATTTGAAAGGTGGAAAGATGTAGAAGAGCAAGGCAAATCATTCAAAAACTAGAAAAAAATAAATAATGAAGACCAATTGCAATGTTGCTAGGTGTCCGCTATTCTATACCATTAAAAGGTAACCACCCCGTTAAAGTGCCCTGGGAAAGGAAATCAGTTTCCCAAACAAAGACGGTGCTTACAGCAGTGAATGGGATTAAAGGCATTGTGTCTCTCTCCTATTTGTAGCTTTGTAGCAGACAGGAGCAGGCACACATACAGAACTAGCAGGCATGCAGAGAAAATCAACACAAAATACAATGTGCTTTTCACGCTACAGACGTTTATATATATAGCAGAGGAAACCACTGCACCTGGTTGTTGAGTAAGGAGGAAAGGGGCCCCGGGTCCCCAATATTAGAGGGACGTTGGAGAAAGAACATGGATAGAATGTTCCCCCTGTTCCCTTGCTGATCTGGCTGACTACTTTGCGACTCAAATATAATGTAACAGTAGTCACCTGTCCTCAGCCTGCCTCCTCCCAATCCCACAATCCCCTGCTGCCCACGTGACGTGAATAAGAAAAGGAATATCCCAGTGCAATGCATTGTGGGTTATGTAGTTCCTGCATGCTGTCTGTAAGCTGTGGGGAAGTTGTTACAATTTGTAACATCAATGTTTTAGTCCCTCCTCCCCTGCCAGGATTTTTAAATGATGATATGCTGGATTGCAGCATATACAAATGGTATTTATACTATTTGAAGGGAAGATTAAGCCCCCTAAATATTTAATATTGTCTGCCTGTGACGCAGATATAAGGATGAATTAATAATCGGAAGGCACTACAATGGTGCATACTAGCAGCATATACTAATTTGTCGTCTTTAACCGGCAGCAGTGGTGTCTCTATAGGGGAAGCAGACCCCATGGGTATGGAGGGCCCATATCTGCTTCCAAAAAAAGGGGCCCAGGAGGGGTAGGTTGCCAGGTGACCCGTGCAGAGCCGGGCCCCTTACCAACCTGGCACCGCTCCAGTGCGGACTCCCCCACTATACTGGGGTGGGGGGAAGGCACATTGGATCAGCACTGACAAGCAGCAGTGGGGAACAAGGGCCCAGACTAGTAGTAGGTGAAGGAAGAGGTATATGCCCAGTGCCCCCCCATGATTGCACCTTAGGCACATGCCTCTTCTGCCTACAAGTAAGTGAAGACACACAGAGCTACTAGTAGCAGCTACTTGTTGTGGCTACTAAAATAGACAATGCTGATCATTTACTGATAACTGTCTCTACGTGTGCTTTAGCAGAGGCAATTCTCAGTATTGTCTATGGCATGGTAATTTCTGGAGTTTATTGCCTTGGAAAAGTAGCTGCTACTAGTAGCTCTGTGTGTCTTCACCCTAATTCCGGCCCTTTTCTCATGATGAATGCAGAATTGCCAGTGACCTGCAATATGATTGTGCTTTGGCCCAGAAAAACTTTTTTGGCGGGGGGCCCCAGGCCCATTGAGTGTGCCACTGACTGGCAGTCATGTAACTAGGGGACCACCTACCCTGGTGCATAAACTGCAACGTCAATCCCCTGCCAGTCTCCCCCCCCAGTTGGCCAAGTTGCACCTGTTGCTCCCCAGGTAGTTACGCCACTGCTGACCAGGGCAATCCTTGGGGGGGTGTCAAGGGCCCATTTAGGGTTTCCGAACTCTGCCAGCGTTTTTCACCGGGCAGAGGGTGGGCACTTACTTCATGGGGGCGGGGAAGAGGCACGCCAATTGGCGACATCACTGGGCGGAGCTATGGCACGCCAATTGCCGCGTCAATCTCCGAGTCCTGCCTGGTTTTCCTAATTTGAAAAACTGGGTGGGAGGTTTTGACCAGGACAAGCCCTTCCGAGAACCCGGCTGTCTGGGTCAAAACCGGACAGGTGGCAACCCTAGACCCACTGAGGCTGCTGTCTGAGGACCCCCAGACCCCAGTCGCGAGCTCCTAATCCCCCCTGCATTGCCTGCGCACCCCCTCTGCGAACGCGGTGGGAGCACCAAACACAGTTCTTTGCAGGAGGAGCGGGCTGGGTTGCCCACTAGGGCTCTAAGGCAAATGAGCCCTGGGATTTTTTCCTGGTGTCCCACTGGCCCAGTAGGGTTGCCACCTACCCGGGAGTTTACGGGCAAGGCCATGTAATGTAATGGGGCAAAAAAAAGCAAAAATATAATGCACCAGTGTTATTGTGTTAGTAAATGAGGCCTTTATTGCAGTGCAGTAAATATTCTCAGTACATACATTAGGCACGTAGCATATACATTAGGCACTCAGTCTCTCATACCCAGAGGGAGTGTGACCTTAAACAAACTCCGCTTAGCAGAGTTACACAGCAGTGACCTTTAATTCATTAATATGTTATAGAATGGCCTACTCTTAGCAACTTTTCAATTGGTCTTTACAGTTTTCTGCCCCCAATAAGGGGTAATTATATCTTAGTTGGGATCAAGTACAGGTACTGTTTTATTATTACAGAGAAAAGGGAATCATTTAACCATTAAATAAACCCAATAGGGCTGTTCTGCCCCCAATAAGGGGTAATTATATCTTAGTTGGGATCAAGTACAGGTACTGTTTTATTATTACAGAGAAAAGGGAATCATTTAACCATTAAATAAACCCAATAGGGCTGTTCTGCCCCCAATAAGGGGTAATTATATCTTAGTTGGGATCAAGTACAGGTACTGTTTTATTATTACAGAGAAAAGGGAATCATTTAACCATTAAATAAACCCAATAGGGCTGTTCTGCCCCCAATAAGGGGTAATTATATCTTAGTTGGGATCAAGTACAGGTACTGTTTTATTATTACAGAGAAAAAGGAATCATTTAACCATGAAATAAACCCAATAGGGCTGTTCTGCCCCAATAAGGGGTAATTATATCTTAGTTGGGATCAAGTACAGGTACCGTTTTATTATTACAGAGAAAAGGGAATCATTTAACCATTAAATAAACCCAATAGGGCTGTTCTGCCCCCAATAAGGGGTAATTATATCTTAGTTGGGATCAAGTACAGGTACTGTTTTATTATTACAGAGAAAAGGGAATCATTTAACCATGAAATAAACCCAATAGGGCTGTTCTGCCCCCAATAAGGGGTAATTATATCTTAGTTGGGATCAAGTACAGGTACTGTTTTATTATTACAGAGAAAAGGGAATCATTTAACCATGAAATAAACCCAATAGGGCTGTTCTGCCCCCAATAAGGGGTAATTATATCTTAGTTGGGATCAAGTACAGGTACTGTTTTATTATTACAGAGAAAAGGGAATCATTTAACCATTAAATAAACCCAATAGGGCTGTTCTGCCCCCAATAAGGGGTAATTATATCTTAGTTGGGATCAAGTACAGGTACTGTTTTATTATTACAGAGAAAAGGGAATCATTTAACCATTAAATAAACCCAATAGGACTGTTCTGCCCCCAATAAGGGGTAATTATATCTTAGTTGGGATCAAGTACAGGTACTGTTTTATTATTACAGAGAAAAGGGAATCATTTAACCATTAAATAAACCCAATAGGGCTGTTCTGCCCCAATAAGGGGTAATTATATCTTAGTTGGGATCAAGTACAGGTACTGTTTTATTATTACAGAGAAAAGGGAATCATTTAACCATTAAATAAACCCAATAAGGGATAATTATATCTTAGTTGGGATCAAGTACAATGTGCTGTTTTATTATTATAGAGAAAAAGGAAATCATTTTTAAAAATCTAAACTATTTGATTATAATGGAGTCAATGGGAGACAGGCTTTCCGTAATTCGGAGCTTTCTGGATAACGGGTTTCTGGGTAACGGATCCCATACCTGTACTACTTTTCCTCTTTAGAACCTGCCTTAATCATTGAGAGTCTCTCATTCAAACCAGTGCCTGGTTGCTAGGGTAATTAGTGTCCCTAGCAACCAGATAGCTGCTGAACAAAATGCTAAATAACTGACAAACCACAAAAATAAAAAAAATGAAGACCAATTGCAAATTGAATATCAAAGTCTGCCTCATACTAAAAGTTAATTTATAGGTGAACTACCCCTTTAAAGCCACAGGCTTGTCACGGAAAGCACTAGAAAACGAGAAGTTGCCTATCGGGGAATTTCTGAATAGGAAACGTATACGTTCAGCAGTGACCCTGCACATTGCACATTGGGGAAGGGGAAACTAAAAAATTCCAGAAAATCACAATAAAATCCCTTACATAAAAGGCAATGAGCAACGTAATAAAGCACGAAAGTCTGAAGAGAGATTTCATTACAGTGTCCTGAATAGCGCAGCGCCGGGGATCTGCTAAGGGGTTTTCCCTTGGTACTTCATATTGCTTATTCTCTTGTTTAAAGGGAAAACTGGATAAATAAATAATCTGCCTGACAAGACAGAATGAGGCAGTAATGGGCAATTAGTAGCCCTCCATATGTTGTCAAACTACCAGTCCTGGCCTTTGGCTACAATCACAGACATCAATCTTTTAGTTACACTGCATCAAGTACTTATAGCAGCTGTGAGCTTTACTCTCCCCTGTCTGTGTATAACCAGCCGGCACTTGTCTGATACAGCATTATATAGTAGGGTTTGGTAATGGGATCTACATCTACTGTATATAGATATATAGAAACTCCCTGCTATAGTTCCAGGGGTACCCAGGGCACAAATAAGCACTCACCCCAAATCCCCCCCTAACTGGCCTTCAGGCTGGGCCCCCTTAGCCCATAACAAGGTTACAGATATATAGAAACATTGGGGTAACAGTCACCCTGCTATAGTTCCAGGGGTACCCAGGGCACAAATAAGCACTCACCCCAAATCCCCCCTAACTGGCCTTCAGGCTGGGCCCCCTTAGCCCATAACAAGGTTACAGATATATAGAAACATTGGGGTAACAGTCACCCTGCTATAGTTCCAGGGGTACCCAGGGCACAAATAAGCACTCACCCCAAATCCCCCCTTAACTGGCCTTCAGGCTGGGCCCCCTTAACCCATAACAAGGTTACAGATATATAGAAACATTGGGGTAACAGTCACCCTGCTATAGTTCCAGGGGTACCCAGGGCACAAATAAGCACTCACCCCAAATCCCCCCCTAACTGGCCTTCAGGCTGGGCCCCCTTAGCCCATAACAAGGTTACAGATATATAGAAACATTGGGGTAACAGTCACCCTGCTATAGTTCCAGGGGTACCCAGGGCACAAATAAGCACTCACCCCAAATCCCCCCCTAACTGGCCTTCAGGCTGGGCCCCCTTAGCCCATAACAAGGTTACAGATATATAGACACACTGGGGTAACAGTCACCCTGCTATAGTTCCAGGGGTACCCAGGGCAATAACTAAGGAACAATATAAGTTTCCTGGCACTTGGAATAAAACAAGTAACTTTGCTCAACAAACTTGTGCGCAGAACCCCTTTCGGAACACGCGGAACACGCGGAACCCCTGTGTAGCGGATCAGCTCACCTTGTTCACCTCCTCTAGTCTGTGTTCCTGCTGCGCTTTTTGGATCACGAAAGCTTTGCCACCTACAGTAGAAAACAACCCCAAACTCAGTGAAAGTACAAAGACAAGGTGTTGCTGCAAAATCAAATATTTTCCCATGAATAAAACATTGTCTCTTTGTCGTATTTGTAGCGGATAAAAGGAACGCTGATCAAAGCTGACAGGATGCCAAGCGGGTCCCTAAAGAACCCGAGTAGAACTGGATTCTTTACACAAGTAATAAGACAGAGTGTTAGTGTGAGTCGGAGCGGTTAGGGGGGGCAAGAGGAAAGCTTTGCCAGGCAGCAGGTTTACCTTGTTTAATGTTATTGGAAGACATGCTGAGACTGCTGGGTGTGAGGGAGAGATTAGCCCCGGAGCTGGGAGAGGCACTAGCGGCTGTCTCCTACTGCTGAACAGATGGCTCTGCAACTCTCTGCACTCTGGTTTGTCTTAAGCAGCCCAGCCCTGCCCAAATAGCTCAGCCCTTATTTTATCTTAATCACTTAAAGCATTTTGCTCCCTTGGCAATAGTGTTATGCCCCCTGCTGGCACACAGGAGATTGCAAGTATCCTTCTCTAACCCCAGTGCTGTGATTTATTGGGGTTTATTTATATAGCGCCAGCTTATTCCTCAGCGCTGTACAGAGATTACGAATCATTCCCATTAGCCCCTGCCCCAGTGAGCTTACAATCTAAGGTCCCTATCACATTCCCATCAGCCCCTGCCCCAGTGAGCTTTCAATCTAAGGTCCCTATCCCGTTCCCATCAGTCCCTGCCCCAGTGAGCTTACAATCTAAGGTCCCTATCATATTCCCATCAGTCCCTGCCCCAGTGAGCTTACAATCTAAGGTCCCTATCACATTCCCATCAGCCCCTGCCCCAGTGAGCTTACAATGTAAGGTCCCTATCACATTCCCATCAGCCCCTGCCCCAGTGAGCTTACAATCTAAGGTCCCTATCACATTCCCATCAGCCCCTGCCCCAGTGAGCTTACAATGTAAGGTCCCTATCACATTCCCATCAGTCCCTGCCCCAGTGGAGCTTACAATCTAAGGTCCCTATCACATTCCCATCAGTCCCTGCCCCAGTGAGCTTACAATGTAAGGTCCCTATCACATTCCCATCAGCCCCTGCCCCAGTGAGCTTACAATCTAAGGTCCCTATCACATTCCCATCAGCCCCTGCCCCAGTGAGCTTACAATCTAAGGTCCCTATCACATTCCCATCAGTCCCTGCCCCAGTGGAGCTTACAATCTAAGGTCCCTATCACATTCCCATCAGTCCCTGCCCCAGTGAGCTTACAATCTTAGGTCCCTATCACATTCCCATCAGCCCCTGCCCCGGTGAGCTTACAATCTAAGGTCCCTATCACATTCCCATCAGCCCCTGCCCCGGTGAGCTTACAATCTAAGGTCCCTATCACATTCCCATCAGTCCCTGCCCCAGTGAGCTTACAATCGAAGGTCCCTATCACATTCCCATCAGTCCCTGCCCCAGTGAGCTTACAATGTAAGGTCCCTATCACATTCCCATCAGCCCCTGCCCCAGTGAGCTTACAATCTAAGGTCCCTATCACATTCCCATCAGCCCCTGCCCCAGTGAGCTTACAATCTAAGGTCCCTATCACATTCCCATCAGTCCCTGCCCCAGTGGAGCTTACAATCTAAGGTCCCTATCACATTCCCATCAGTCCCTGCCCCGGTGAGCTTACAATCTTAGGTCCCTATCACATTCCCATCAGCCCCTGCCCCGGTGAGCTTACAATCTAAGGTCCCTATCACATTCCCATCAGCCCCTGCCCCGGTGAGCTTACAATCTAAGGTCCCTATCACATTCCCATCAGTCCCTGCCCCAGTGAGCTTACAATCGAAGGTCCCTATCACATTCCCATCAGTCCCTGCCCCAGTGAGCTTACAATCTAAGGTCCCTATCACATTCCCATCAGTCCCTGCCCCAGTGAGCTTACAATCTAAGGTCCCTATCACATTCCCATCAGCCCCTGCCCCAGTGAGCTTACAATCGAAGGTCCCTATCACATTCCCATCAGTCCCTGCCCCAGTGAGCTTACAATCTAAGGTCCCTATCACATTCCCATCAGTCCCTGCCCCAGTGAGCTTACAATCTAAGGTCCCTATCACATTCCCATCAGCCCCTGTCCCAGAGGAGCTTACAATCTAAGGTCCCTATCCCATTCCCATCAGCCCCTGTCCCAGAGGAGCTTACAATCTAAGGTCCCTATCCCATTCCCATCAGCCCCTGTCCCAGAGGAGCTTACAATCTAAGGTCCCTATCACACACAATCACCTTACAGATAGTGCCCCGACTGGAATCAAACCCAGGATACAAGTGGTACAAATTCAATATCACTATGCTGCTTTCTTCTGATATCAAGAAAGTTAGGAGATAAACAAAAAAAAAAAAAAAATACAAAAAATTAACAGGGCTTATTTACCTTCAATTTACTGTTTTTTTTTAATGTTTAAGTAAAAGACATTATATTGTCCAGAAAATATATCTGTGCTAGTTCCTATGAATGATGATATAATGTTTCTGACCAGAGCAACATCTTTATATATTATCCATAAACTGCAGCAGAATGGTGCCCTCTAGTGACTAGAATGAGATAAGAAATGGTAGAAAGTCATTAATTTTTAATTATGAGTTTCTTAGATATGGCAGAAGCCTTATTTTACTCAGCGAGGAAAGCTGTATAAAGTATGTGTTCTTTGAAAAATTCATTATTTTTTTATCTAATATAATTTTAATAAAGTTTTAAAAGTAACTAGAATCTCAGCCATAAAGCAGGACAGGACTGCTGCTTACAATGGGGGGGATCAGATAGGATCTGTGCCACTGTGACAGAATGCTCTGTTATACAGATAGCTAGAATCTCAGCCATAAAGCAGGACAGGACTGCTGCTTACAATGGGGGGATCAGATAGGATCTGTGCCACTGTGACAGAATGCTCTGTTATACAGATAGCTAGAATCTCAGCCATAAAGCAGGGCAGGACTGCTGCTTACAATGGGGGGATCAGATAGGATCTGTGCCACTGTGACAGAATGCTCTGTTATACAGATAGCTAGAATCTCAGCCATAAAGCAGGGCAGGACTGCTGCTTACAATGGGGGGATCAGATAGGATCTGTGCCACTGTGACAGAATGCTCTGTTATACAGATAGCTAGAATCTCAGCCATAAAGCAGGGCAGGACTGCTGCTTACAATGGGGGGATCAGATAGGATCTGTGCCACTGTGACAGAATGCTCTGTTATACAGATAGCTAGAATCTCAGCCATAAAGCAGGGCAGGACTGCTGCTTACAATGGGGGGATCAGATAGGATCTGTGCCACTGTGACAGAATGCTCTGTTATACAGATAGCTAGAATCTCAGCCATAAAGCAGGGCAGGACTGCTGCTTACAATGGGGGGGATCAGATAGGATCTGTGCCACTGTGACAGAATGCTCTGTTATACAGATAGCTAGAATCTCAGCCATAAAGCAGGGCAGGACTGCTGCTTACAATGGGGGGGATCAGATAGGATTTGTGCCACTGTGACAGAATGCTCTGTTATACAGATAGCTAGAATCTCAGCCATAAAGCAGGGCAGGACTGCTGCTTACAATGGGGGGATCAGATAGGGATTTTTATTAAGAAATTAAAACATAAAACAGAAAATCAAACTTTCAATTACATAACATCAAAAAAGAAAATTCAATTACATAACATCAAAATGACATTTTAATTAAATAACATCCGAAGATTGCACCCATGTGAAATCCACCTCCCTCCACAGTTTAGCATTGTCCTTGTTAATGCTAATCTCTTTGAAACGGATGAAAAACAGTTCCCTCAAGATTCTTTTAACTGTTGGATCAATAGTTCCATCCTCCCCCCCGAAAGATTTACTGCACCTCATTATCCACAAAAAGTATCTAATGACAGTGAAAATCACAAAAAAGGTCTCATTATCCAAAGGATGCTTTCCCCTTACCAGCCCATACGCCCTTTCCCCATATGTGTGCCGACAGAACCTTCCAATTTTCAAAACTGACAGGACTTCATTATACAGAGCCCGAGATACCGAGCACTCTAATAAAAAGTGATTTGTGGTCTCTTCCACTTGGCACCCCCAGGGGCAGAGCCTGTTTACCACACTCAGATAGCTCAGATTGCCCCTAAGGAAGAGTTTCCCCTGGAAAGCCAGCCAGGCGTTATCCAGGAACTTGCCCGGGAGCCTATGGCCATTCAGGAACTTCAAGCAAGTTTTCATCTGCTCAGTTGTACAGTCTTTCAGGACTGGGGCAGAGATAAAAAAGGAATTCAATACAGACTCATATAACTGCTTCCTGGTAAGATTCCCTATTGCCCCGAAGTCCAAATTCCACTTCTTTATCAGCTTTAAGCCTAAAACTAAATGCTGTGGAAAGTACCCCCCCCTAATCCGGACCCCCTTCACTCTACCGCCCTCCATCCAGTCTCTGATAAAAGGCGAAACCCAGGACCTGACACAGTTCTCCCACAGAGAACACGTCCTTTGGCCCAGATTCCCAAAATTAAATTTCAGGAAAATGGTGCCAAAGAACGCGATTGGACAAACCATCCCTAACCCCCCCTCTTTTCTCTGCAGGAATGTGACCCCTCTTTTTACTGGGTTCAGTCTGCTCCCCCAGAGCATCTGAAAGAACAGACTGTAGAGCCGAGTAGAGAGAGATTCTGGCAGGGGAAACACATAGGCAACAAAAAGAAACAACGGGATCAGAAAAGTCTTGATCAAATTAACCCTTTCTCTATAGGTCAGCTTCCAAGATTTCCAGCGCTGAACTTTTGCCAAACCATCATCCAGTTTCTCTTCCCAATTTAACAGACCATTATCATTCCTCCCGAATTTAACTCCCAAGATTTTTACCTGCTCTGGGGCTACTGGGAAATTACCAACCTGAAAAGCTGGTTCCCCTTCTAGAACCCAAAAAGCTTCCGACTTTTCCCGATTGACAGAGGAGCCAGAGGCCCCCGAGTAACTTCTGATGCAATCAGTGACCACTTCAACCTCCGCCTGCTTAGAAACGATCACTGACACATCATCCGCATAGGCAACAAACCTGAGGGGCTGCCCGCCGGGCACACAGACCCCCTCCAAGCCTTTCCTCTCCAGCATCCTCAGGAAGGGATCCAGAGTGAATACATAGAGAAGAGGACTCAGAGGGCAGCCCTGCCGCACCCCGGCCCCAACCTCAAAGTCTTCACCTTGCCAACCGTTAATCAATGGGAAGCTTTTTGCCCCTTCATACAAAACTTTAATCCAACTAATGAATCTGCCCGGGATGCCGTATTTAGACAAAACAGCCCATAGATAATCATGGTTAACATTATCAAAAGCTTTTGTCTGATCCAGAGACAACAGATACTTACCCCAACCATGAGCTTTGCATGACTCCAAGGCTTCCCTTATAGTAAGGATCGCCCCAAAGATGCTCCGCCCCTTCACCGTGCAGAACTGACAGGACGATAATAAAGTGCCAGAAAATAAAATTAACCGGGAAAAAAGGATCTTTGCCAGAATCTTTCTATCGGAGTTGAGAAGGGCAATCGGCCTCCAGTTCTCAATCCTCTCATCATCCTTCCCCTTTGACAGCAGAATCAGGGCAGAGCACCTCATTGACTCACACAAACCACTCCCCAGACATCCATTAAAGATCTTTGTTAACACCGGGACTAACAGCTCCTTAAAGGTCTTATAGAATTCTGCTGTAAGCCCATCAGGCCCAGGAGCTTTCTTGTTGTTTAACTTATCAATCGCACCCTCCACCTCCTCTTCCCCAATATCTGCTGTCAAAGGGGAGAAATCCAAATTAGCTGTATCAGGTCCTGGGGTCGCCCTTAAGAAGCTTTCAGTCCTTTCCCTCTCCAAAGCCTTACGTCTGAACAAGCCGGCATAGTACGACCTTACAACTCTGAGGATACCCTCCCTGGATTTCTGCAAACTTCCCTCAGAATCAATAAGGCCAGTCACCTGCTTTTTCTTAAAGGTCTCTCTACAGTTCTGGAAAGGGTCCGGGGAGTTTTTTGCCCCAAAATCCCTTTCCAGAACCATAGAGTCCTGGCGACTGTACTGATGCTGCTTCATCAGAGTTTTCAACTGGGCAATTTTCTCCCCCACCACCCCGGCCGAAATTAAGGTTTCCAACTTCTTTCTCAGAGACTGGTATGTTCTAGATCTTATACCCTCCCTTTTAACAGATAGTTTTGTGAAGAAGGTTCGGATTTCTTCTTTTGTACCCTCCCACCACTGTTGGATTGAATCAAAGAAGTCCAGCTTCGACCACTGGGCCTCAAAAAAACTCCTAAAAGAGCCATTCCTTGCAGCTTCCTTCAATGACTCAAATCCAAGTCTCCACAACCCTCTACCCCTTCTCGGGAGTTCTGACATCCCATATTTAAAGGACACCATTAAATGGTCTGAGAAATCTACCAACGTTTCTTTTACATCTGAAAAAGTATCTCTCTCTTTAACAAAAACCAAATCTATGCGGCTACTTCGATTTGCACAAAAATAAGTATGGACACCCTTCCTCCCATTCCAGGTCGCCACATCCACCAGCCCCGCCTGCCTGATAATATTAGACAAAAAGGCCCCTTCATATTTATTATATTTACCTGTCCTGTCCCCCGGCTTCAGGACTTCATTAAAATCCCCAGCCAGAATGACAGGACAAGAAACACACAAAAAAGGTTTAATTTCGCCTAACAGTTCTTTCCTCTCTGCTATCGTATGTGGCCCATAAACATTAATCAGCCTAAACGTCTCACCCTGAAAATGAACATCTAGGAGTATACAGCGTCCTATTCTGATCTCCAAAAAACGTTTGATTTTAAGATCAAAATGACCTTTAAAAAGAATTCCCACCCCCCCTGCAGATTCCTCTGCAATAGACCAAAAAGAGGGTCCAAATTGCCATTCTCTTTTAGCATTAAATATTTCTGTCCCATCAGTTAACCTTGTTTCTTGTAAGAAAAGAACATCAAAATTAGATTTCCCTAAAAAATCATAAACTTCAGCCCTTGTTTTATGGTTCTTTATACTACACACGTTGATAGTACAAAAATGAATCAATTGTTTTGACATTTTGGAGATTTAGCCAGCCTACCCTCCTTCCCCTCTCCAAATCTTTTATACTAAGGCTTCCCTAATCCACTTGAAGGGCCACTGTCTTTCTCAAAAAACCCATTCCCATCTATAGATTCCCTTTCCTCATCACTTTCTATCCGACCTTTCCTTTTCTTCCCCTGATCCTCAGTTATCTCCATTTCTACATGGGAAGGGACCTGTTCTTCAATTTCACAATTCATTTCTTCTGTCACAAGAGGCAAAGAAGCCTTGGATTTCCTTTTTCCCTTCTTCTTTTTCTGCTTCTTCCCTGTTTCTTTCCCATGCTCCCTCTCTTCATCCTCCAACCTGCTTAACTCTTCCTCTTCTTCCTCAGCCATATCCCCCCAAGATTTCCCATCAGGGAGTTCAAACCTATTAGAGGTTTCAATATTTGTTTGGAAAACCATCTTGCCTACCATCTTCCTTGTTTTCTTTCCTACCTCCTCCCATCCTTCTTTCTCAACCTCCACTTCCCTTCTTATCCCTTCTCCCCCATCCTTCTCAATAGTCTGGGACAAAACTTCCCCACCTTCCTTCCTGTTAGAGATTTCCTCACATACACCCACCTCCACCCCGGGTACATCCTCCTGAAAAAACTCTTTTTCAATTCTAGGGCATTCCCTCACAATATTGTGCCAGGCTTCTGGGCATTCCCGGTGCGTATGTCCCAAATCATTACAAAGGTTGCACCTTACCTTATTGCATTCCTTACTAACATGCCCCTGAGCCCCACATAATGCACAAACTTTGAGAGTGCAATCATTGGCCAGATGACGCTTTGAACCACACTTGAAACACTGCTTGGGTTGTCCCGGATAAAAACAAACACCCCTCTCCTTCCCGATAAAGAAAGAGTTTGGGAGATGCTTGGTAACATTATTAGATACATCCAATCTCACTTGTACTTTCCATCCCACAATCCAGAAACCCTCCTCATTATATAACCTTGTCAGTGGCGCCAGGACCTTACATTGGCGCTTAAGCCAGACCAAAACATCTTCCGGGGGAATTGATTCATTTTTAAAAATGACAGTGACGTTCTTAACTTCTGGCTTTGAAACAGGTATGGCCCTGAAACCTTCCCACTCTGGGGATCTTCCCTTCTCCTGATAGAGACTCCAAAATCTATCCAAACCTTGTGGTAATTTAAAACTTACTTCAAATTCCACATCGGACACTGTTATGAAAGCATTAACATCAGAAGGTGTAAAACCCATTGACTCCTTTATCAAATTCTTGCAGATATACCTACTGCCTGGCATCTTTTCCTTCTCCCCATCCCATTTAATCTTAACTACATTTATCCTTTTAAACACAGGCCCATCAAAAAGAGTCTCTTGTTGTCTTGCAAAAAAATCTTCTTTTTTCCCAAAACCCTTTACTTCCTTGATCCTCTCCCCCTGCATTTGACATTTCCATTGACTTAGTAGGATTTGCCACTTTATTTGCTTTACCCAAAACATTATCAGGAGTTACCAGCATATTATTCCCATTATCCACAGAACTTGCAGAAACAATGGGGTTAGAAGGGTTGGAGGTAGGGGGGTTAGAGGTAGGGGGGTTAGAGGTAGGGGGGTTAGAGGTAGGGGGGTTAGAGGTAGGGGGGTTAGAGGTAGGGGGGTTAGAGGTAGGGGGGTTAGAGGTAGGAGGGTTAGAGGTAGGGGGGTTAGAAACAGAGGGGACATCAGAGGGTTTAGGTACAGACATAACAGCAGATTGCCCTTTCCCTGTTCCCTCCTCCTCCCCCCTAAGCACAAAATCCATATACATTGCTTCAAATGATTTCCCCCCTTTACCAGCCTGTTGCATTTCATCAAAACGAGTTCTGTTTTTAAACACCTCTTCCCAGGGTTTAATTAACAGCATAGTTTGCTCAATTTCCCCATCAGCCTCCTCCAACTCTTTATTTATTATAGCAAGTTTTCTTATTCCTAAAGCTCTAGCTTCCCCTTTAGCAAACTTAATGTTAGCAATCCCCCTCTCAATATCCCTCTCCAAAGCTCTCTTTTTGTCTTTAAGAAAGTTCACAGTCCTTAGAGCTTTAGCAATCACCATAGGGTCAGGATTCTCTCCAGCAGCAAGTGCCTCGTTAGCACAATTAGTATCAGTCTCTTTACTCACAGTAGTAACAGTCTCTATACAGGCTGAAAATGTCTCTTTAGCAGCAGCACAAACAGTCTTTAAATCAGTAGAAATAACATTATTATCAGCAGCAGAAAGTGAGTTAGTAGCAGTGAGTGGATCAGCAGGAATAGTGGCCCCACCAGTAGCAGGAGAAGCCACAGCAGCAGAATAAGACATTTTAGCTTTAGTAGCAGTTGGATTCCCAGCAGTAACACAGTCCTTGCTCACCTGCCCAAAGCCCCCTTCCCCCACCTCCACTCCAGGCTCCTCTGCACAGTCCAAAGCCCCCTCTGCCACCGCCATAGCCAGATTCTCACAGGCGCAATTAGCAGCATTTTCAGCAGCCGCATCAGCATTATGCGTGCCCTCCGCAGGACACAACTCCCAGCATGCACTGCTAGCCTCCCGATGCTTTAGCTCCACACAGACAGGCCCCGCAGGCACATTGCTGGATCTCTCTGCTCTCCCAGCTGCCATTACTTTACTTGCACCAAACTCCCCGCTCCTCCCGGGGGTCTCAGGTTCCACACTGTCACCCCCCAACAGGTCACTGGAGGATAATTGCGCAGGGGTCTCACACAACTGACTATTGGTGGCACTTTGAGGGGTTTCAGAGCCAGACATAGGGATGGGAGGCATACTCAGGGGGGGGGACATGCTTGTTTGTGGGTCAGGCTCATCAGGCAACAAAACTGGAGTTCTTTCCAAATCTTCTGATATTGTTTGTGAAAAGGATTCATTCATATCCTCCTCCTCCATGCTGCTTCCACTATCTTCCCTTCCTCCCACCTTCTTTCTCTTGGGCTTAGCTTTACTTACTTCACTTTCTGCCGCCATTTTCTGGCTTGAGCCTTTCCTTCCAGAAACAACAGCTTTCTTTTCATTCCTCACACGAAGAGAAAATCTTCTTTTCATTTTCCACGACAATAAAGAAATCAGTTTTTTTGTTTTTCTTTTTAAGCCCCAAAACCGGGAAACAAACAGCCCCCCAGACCCTTACAGGGCCTGGGGAAAGTTCACCTCACAGGAGCTCCCTCACAGCACCTCCACTCAGCACGAGGGTGTGGCTTACAATGGGGGGGATCAGATAGGATCTGTGCCACTGTGACAGAATGCTCTGTTATACAGATAGCTAGAATCTCAGCCATAAAGCAGGGCAGGACTGCTGCTTACAATGGGGGGGATCAGATAGGATCTGTGCCACTGTGACAGAATGCTCTGTTATACAGATAGCTAGAATCTCAGCCATAAAGCAGGGCAGGACTGCTGCTTACAATGGGGGGATCAGATAGGATCTGTGCCACTGTGACAGAATGCTCTGTTATACAGATAGCTAGAATCTCAGCCATAAAGCAGGGCAGGACTGCTGCTTACAATGGGGGGGATCAGATAGGATCTGTGCCACTGTGACAGAATGCTCTGTTATACAGATAGCTAGAATCTCAGCCATAAAGCAGGGCAGGACTGCTGCTTACATTGGGGGGGATCAGATAGGATCTGTGCCACTGTGACAGAATGCTGTTATACAGATAGCTAGAATCTCAGCCATAAAGCAGGGCAGGGCTGCTGCTTCCAAAGGGATAGGTTCTGTGCCACTGTAAGACATTAAGCTCATTTAATGCAGAAATCAAGCAAATGGCAGTGAGGTGTATAAATAATGTGTATATATATATATATATACATACATACCAGGACTTGGCAAAAAAATGATAAGCAAAGATATTTAAGCAAAGAAATCCAACGTTTCAAGCGCTAACTGTGCTCTTCCTCAGGGAAAAAAGGGTTTTTTCCTCAGGGTTTTTCCCTGAGGAAGAGCACAGTTAGTGCTCGAAACGTTGGATTTCTTTGCTTAAATAAACTTATCATTTTTTTTGCCAAGTCCTGGTGTGTGCAGCTCACTTTCTTGCTTTATATGTTTTTGCTAGCACCCTGGGCATTTGAACCTTAATAGGGTGTGCTCCGTTTGTTCCTGTATATATAAATATATATGCCTCTTTCTGCAGTCAGTCTATTACATTGCATTGCTCTTCTCAATACCTACTGTAACTGGCACCCTTTTTGCTATTTTTCCTCTAGTTTTCCCTACCACAATCTAATTCTCTTATATTTAATTGTGTCTATCCTATATACTTTCCCCCTTTATCTCTCTTGATCCATGTCAGGACATCGAAGCCCTTTTGCCTTTTACTGCCATTCCTCCTATCCAGACTGTCCCCAGCGGTACCCACAAAACTGTGTATCTCTATAACTGTGTCCTGTAGATTTAATAGGCTATAAATCACTGGTATCTTTTACTCCGAAGCAGTCGGGCAGTGGCCGGCTCAGTGCAATAGCCATGGGGATTCCTTAAGACGTTAGTAAAGACGCCCCTCGTACTTAGTAGCCTGTTTATTATTTTGGGTTTAGCCATTTGCTTATCAGAATTCCTGTGGCACGGGGAGCCGAAAACCCCATGAATCAGGCATGACTCTCGGATCAGTCATTGACTCCTAACAGCTGACTCTTCATGCCAGAAAGCGGCGAGGTGTCCTGACAGCGTGTTTAATCCGACAAATTTGGGATTTAGCGAGCATCTGTCTCGGAAAATGTGGCCCCGGGCCAGAATTCCGAGGCTCAGAACCATGTTGGCTGCATTTGGATTTCCCTGAAGGGACCTTATGGATTTGAAATGAAAAGCCTTGTCTTATGGATTATTGTGCTAGCCTGGGAACGTGACTGTGCATGGAGGGTAGCTTCTTATTTGGGGCGTACAGAAGGAAGGCAGAAGGCAGCACTTACCCCAGAGAGAGGGGGTCTGGACTCTTGTATTGGTGGATGATAGAAAGGGGGGACATTATAGGAGGGAGAAGCAGAGTAGACCTGGGCGCACCAACTGTGAAACAGATACATTCCCCAATCATGACTATGGGGCACATTCACTAATCCATGAACGGTCCAAAAGCATTTTTTTCGTAACGATCGGTATTTTTGTGACTTTTTTTGTCGCCGTCGCGAATTTGTCGTATATTTTACGCGACTTTTTCATCTCCTACGCGAAAAATATTGTATTGTTGCGCCGAGCACGAAAGTTTCGGATTCATTTAAGCTTCGGTATTCCAGGTTGGAGCTGCACAGTGCCATTTATTCCTATGGGAGGCTTCCAAAAGTCGGAAAGGTTTTTCCACCATTCACGATCGGGTTCACATTATATATATATATATATATAGTTTAGATCAGTTTTCAATTTTCAGTTAGTCTTCGTTTTTTATTTTTCTGTGGGGTTTGAATGATTTCTTTTTGTTGTTCAATAGCTCTCCAGTTTGGAATTTCAGCAGCTATCTGGTTGCTAGGTTCTGGTTTTCCAATACAACCGTGCACAGTGCTGTGAATGAGAGGCTGGAAGGTGAATAGGAGAGGCCTGATTTGAAAGGTAAGGAATAAAAAGCAACAGCAGCAATTAAGTTGTAGCCTCACGGAGGAATAGATTTTATTTTTTTTTTTTGCTGCCGGGGTCAGTGACCCCCATTTGAAAGCTGGAGAGACGCAGGAAAAGAAGGCAAACGCTATAAAAATATAAATAGGTCATTCTATAATATAGTTATATAAACAAGTTAATGGTGAACCACCGTTTTAAGGTCTGTCCAAATCTGGCACAGATATGCACTCACCCCAAATATAGTTCCAGGGGTACCCAGGGCACAAATAAGCACTCACCCCAAATCCCCCCCTAACTGGCCTTCAGGCTGGGCCCCCTTAGCCCATAACAAGGTTACAAATATATAGAAACATTGGGGTAACAGTCACCCTGCTATAGTTCCAGGGGTACCCAGGGCACAAATAAGCACTCACCCCAAATCTCCCCCTAACTGGCCTTCAGGCTGGGCCCCCTTAGCTCATAACAAGGTTACAGATATATAGAAACATTGGGGTAACAGTCACCCTGCTATAGTTCCAGGGGTACCCAGGGCACAAATAAGCACTCACCCCAAATCTCCCCCTAACTGGCCTTCAGGCTGGGCCCCCTTAGCCCATAACAAGGTTACAGATATATAGAAACATTGGGGTAACAGTCACCCTGCTATAGTTCCAGGGGTACCCAGGGCACAAATAAGCACTCACCCCAAATCCCCCCTAACTGGCCTTCAGGCTGGGCCCCCTTAGCCCATAACAAGGTTACAGATATATAGAAACATTGGGGTAACAGTCACCCTGCTATAGTTCCAGGGGTACCCAGGGAACAAATAAGCACTCACCCCAAATCCCCCCCTAACTGGCCTTCAGGCTGGGCCCCCTTAGCCCATAACAAGGCTACAGATATATAGAAACATTGGGGTAACAGTCACCCCGCTATAGTTCCAGGGGTACCCAGGGCACAAATAAGCACTCACCCCAAATCCCCCCCTAACTGGCCTTCAGGCTGGGCCCCCTTAGCCCATAACAAGGTTACAGATATATAGAAACATTGGGGTAACAGTCACCCTGCTATAGTTCCAGGGGTACCCATGGCACAAATAAGCACTCACCCCAAATCCCCCCCTAACTGGCCTTCAGGCTGGGCCCCCTTAGCCCATAACAAGGTTACAGATATATAGAAACATTGGGGTAACAGTCACCCCGCTATAGTTCCAGGGGTACCCAGGGCACAAATAAGCACTCACCCCAAATCCCCCCCTAACTGGCCTTCAGGCTGGGCCCCCTTAGCCCATAACAAGGTTACAGATATATAGAAACATTGGGGTAACAGTCACCCTGCTATAGTTCCAGGGGTACCCAGGGCACAAATAAGCACTCACCCCAAATCCCCCCCTAACTGGCCTTCAGGCTGGGCCCCCTTAGCCCATAACAAGGTTACAGATATATAGAAACATTGGGGTAACAGTCACCCTGCTATAGTTCCAGGGGTACCCAGGGCACAAATAAGCACTCACCCCAAATCCCCCCCTAACTGGCCTTCAGGCTGGGCCCCCTTAGCCCATAACAAGGTTACAGATATATAGAAACATTGGGGTAACAGTCACCCCGCTATAGTTCCAGGGGTACCCAGGGCACAAATAAGCACTCACCCCAAATCTCCCCCTAACTGGCCTTCAGGCTGGGCCCCCTTAGCCCATAACAAGGTTACAGATATATAGAAACATTGGGGTAACAGTCACCCCGCTATAGTTCCAGGGGTACCCAGGGTACAAATAAGCACTCACCCCAAATCTCCCTGTGGACATAATTGAAGTCGATTGATGAAATTTAATTGGTAGTTGGCAAGTTAGTGATGTGAGAAAGTAATGATAGGAAGTCCGATGCTTAATGGGGGGTGTTGCTTTTATACAGGGTTAGATACAGAGAGAATAGCAGGGTATCTTACTAACATAAGGGCAATGTGCAATTTGGGGTGCAATTGACCTGCATGTACATGTAGGTTTGCCATTTTTGCTATTAATACCTTTAGGTTGGGGGCTGGCAGTGATGTTACTTGGGGGTGGGGAAATGGGCGGGCTAGGCAGGGGAATGGGTGGAGGGGAAATGGGCAGGTATGTGGGCAAAATGGGCGTGGCAGAGGCCTCTATATAAAAGGGGTGCTCTGGAAGGGAAGGGCGGGGATTATAGGTAGGGTTTCCAACCTTACAGATATACTGGCAGATATATTGCTGGTATCAATTTGTAATACCGGCACCCACACCAGCTGGCAATTTACTGGCTAGTCAGGTCAAATACCGGCTGGGTGCCAACCCTATACACAGGGTGCTAGTGGGTTATTTAGGGTGCCAGTTACCCTCTATATAGCGGCAGTATATATATAAGTAACACACTAGGAATATGTATTTATATGAGAAATAGTGGTTAGAGCAATGGGTGAGCAGTGCGTGTGGAACAGGGCCCCCGGCCAGCGAGTGATGCTATGGCCCAAGGGTCCGGCACGACACGGCCCATCCCCACCCAACATCTGTTTGAGTTCCGCTTGCAGAACCCTGCGCTGTTGTACGGAGCAAACTGACACTTCCCCAGCGCCTATAAACTGCCAGACAGCCTGTGGCTACGCATTCCTGCGCCCCTCCAAAGCCTCTCCGATGGCTCCCCCAGAAACAGGGAGAGCAATGACCTCAGCTTGGGAGGGAGAAGCAGGAGAGCAGGGGGGAAAGGAATAGGGGGTGCGCAGAGAGGCCTCGTGTTTGGGGGCCATAGGGCTCATTTACTACAGCCAGGTGCTCCGGGTATGGATCTGCCCCCCCAGGAACTGAGCTGTGCGCCCTTTAACCCTGTGTTGGATTTACTGTCACTTCGCATGAGTTCCCCCATTACTGATCCAGACACCTAACAGTATGGGGGGGCGCCACCTGTTCCACCATCTGCCTTTCAGGTTCCTCACAGAAGAAGCAGCAGACTCTGCAGCTGCTTCTTCTCCAGACTACAGACAGTGGCCCTAAAGTGCGCTTTCACTATACTGTATACATGTACGAAACAGGCCCCTACTGTCAATGATAAGGATATTAGCAGTCACTGAGGGGTTCTGTGCCCATATAAAGGCACAAGGCTGCAGGCTGAGTTATACAGGGAACTCTGAGTATCACTCATGTATTATAAGGGATAATGTACCCCCTACTGTAAATGATAAGGATATTAGCAGTCACTGAGGGGTTCTGTGCCCATATAAAGGCACAAGGCTGCAGGCTGAGTTATACAGGGAACTCTGAGTATCACTCATGTATTATAAGGGATAATGTACCCCCTACTGTAAATGATAAGGATATTAGCAGTCACTGAGGGGTTCTGTGCCCATATAAAGGCACAAGGCCGCAGGCTGAGTTATACAGGGAACTCTGAGTATCACTCATGTATTATAAGGGATAATGTACCCCCTACTGTAAATGATAAGGATATTAGCAGTCACTGAGGGGTTCTGTGCCCATATAAAGGCACAAGGCTGCAGGCTGAGTTATACAGGGAACTCTGAGTATCACTCATGTATTATAAGGGATAATGTACCCCCTACTGTAAATGATAAGGATATTAGCAGTCACTGAGGTGTTCTGTACCCATATAAAGGCACAAGGCTGCAGGCTGAGTTATACAGGGAACTCTGAGTATCACTCATGTATTATAAGGGATAATGTACCCCCTACTGTAAATGATAAGGATATTAGCAGTCACTGAGGGGTTCTGTGCCCCCCATATAAAGGCACAAGGCTGCAGGCTGAGTTATACAGGGAACTCTGAGTATCACTCATGTATTATAAGGGATAATGTCCCCCATACTGTAAATGATAAGGATATTAGCAGTCACTGAGGGGTTCTGTGCCCATATAAAGGCACAAGGCTGCAGGCTGAGTTATACAGGGAACTCTGAGTATCACTCATGTATTATAAGGGATAATGTACCCCCTACTGTAAATGATAAGGATATTAGAAACCACAGAGGGGTTCTGTGACCATATAAAGGTACTGCTTTGATGGGGTGAGGGGGGAGCATACAGCTGGTACTGATGCAGAAGCAACAGGAGAGAGACAATTCCCTGGCCTGTGATTGGATATAATTTACACAGTGATGCAGCAGCCCCTTGGCTCCGTTCCCTGTCCCTGCCTCGGTCTCCGCTGGATTAAATGATTTTTTGGGTTATGCCACTGTCCCTGTAGTTTAATGATTTCTAAGCTCTGCTTGCTGCTTACAGGGCAGAAATAAAGCTTTGTCGCTGCCCTGCAGATCCCTGCACTTAGCAAACCCCTCTTTATGTGGCACGTAAGGGGGGGCTACAAAATGCTGAGAGAGTCAGTGGCTAGTAGTCACTTTCAGCCTGGCTAATAGATATCTGTTATATCTAATACAGTGCTTGTCTGTGCATATATGTTACCATACACCCCAGGGGCTCAATATACATACACCCCCAACCTTAGAAGCCTGCACTGCCCTATGGCACCCAGGGGTGGCGCCGCCGCTCAATGCACTCAGTGTCATTTCAGCCACCAAAATGCAAAAAAACCCTGAATGGATTTCATATTAAAACAGTCAATGAGCGCTGGTGCCTTAGACTTGGAGCATTTGCCAGTAAATCATTTAATAAACGAGTTTATCTGATTTGTAGATGATTAGGAAATCATTTGGCAAGATTGCATTGGATAATGACCTGCAGTTGTATCCAATTTTAAAGGGGAAATTGACACGCAAGGACCTTTCTTCTTGAATGAAATTGCATTTTTGTGCAGAGATACTCCATGTATCCAGTGCACTTTTGTATTTACCCCTTTCCCCTAGTTACTGCTGAACCTTAATACACCCCAGTGTTTTATTGCCCCAGCTTCTCATTCCTTCCGTGACACCTCGGAATATCCCTCACCCACTCTATAGATCCACATCAGTCTTCCGCTGCAAACATTGACCCCCTCATCAGTCTTCCCACCCACAGAAAGAGCTGCGCGCAGCAGTCTGTCACTGCTTGATCAAGACAGACACGGGCAGGGCATCCGACATACTCATGGATGAAAGGGAATCTCTTTAAAGGGGAAGTTAACCCTACAATTAACTTTAGTTATTAATTGTCAGCTATATCCAACCATGGCCAATAAAATCTGCCAATCAGACCACAGGCCCCCTACCTTCCTGGCACAGCACCTGCTGCTAAACCACAACTCCCAGCATGCTTCAGCAGCCTTTGTAGTTGGCGGCATATGGAGAAATATCTCTCTTTTATCCACTTGGCAGCCACAAGGACAAAGACCCTGCCCGTGGCAGCGTATAGCGTGGAGCAGCAAGATTAATAACTGTTGCTAGGGGCCAGATGGAGCCATATTTCTTGTTGAAGTACTTACTGTAGCCTTAGATTTATGTTCTGTTCCGGAGCTAAAAAGCCGGTGCTGGCGTGAAAGTGCAGCTAAGTGCCGAGTCTTCCAGCTACATGGGCACGGGCACAACCTGGCATGTGTCAAACTGCAACGACGCCATGTTGTTTAGAGGTATTAGTGCCCTGGAATTGGTACTATGCACCCCCCCACCCCCTGGAAGCTGGGCATGCCCATGACTGGCACAACCACTTGTGCTCCAGAATGTCTTATATCTGTCTCTATGTGCCACCCTGCTTGTGCCATCTAGTGTGCCATACATGTCTCCTTGCATGTCCCTTCCTTTCATGCCATCCAAGAGGTGCCTAAAGGGGCACCAGGGGTGGCACAGCTTCCACTGGCCATAGGTATGGAGCAGGCCCAGAATGGCAATCTGTGGATCCTGGCAAATGCCAGAGGGGCTGCCCTATGCATAGAAGAACCGGTGCCTTTCTGTGCGCCCCAATGTATATAGTGCTATATTAATAAGGGCGAGTGGGCGGAGTCACGAAGGTGTGGGTGCCACTTGTTGGAAGGGCCCATAACCCTGGGTGCTCAGGTGATGGCTAATAATTGGGGCTACTGATTACAGTGGTGGTACCAGTAGTACAAATTTACTAGTAATGTACTTGCCAGTTAATTTGTATTACCCTATAAACCCCTCCCCTTTCTCACCTTCTCTGCCCAATCAGCCCTATAAGCACAGGCCCACCTCTGCCCCGCCTATTGCCCTGCCCAGTCTGCCCATCTTCCCACCCATTTCTCTGACCCTATTCATCTTTCCCCCACCCAGTTGGCCCATTTTCCCATGCCCTTACATCATAGCCCCGCCTCCTAATTGCGCTACATCCATCCGACCCAAAGACCCCAAAGGTATTACAAGTAAAAAGATGGCAACCCAAAGTGGTGGCTAAGCAGCTGGTCAGCGCTAAGGTCTTACATTGGTGGACTTGGTGGATCACCATAAGGACAACCTTGGCCGATTGTTTTGGTGGTGGGGGTGGGAGGGTAGAATCAGTGCCAGGGCAGGTCGGAGGGGGAGTAAAGGAGGGGGGAGGACACTGTCCAGGGCTGGAGCCGAAGGTAATATGCCCCTGGGGGTGTATACAGCTCTGAGCCTGTTTTTTTTCCACAAAGGATGTAGCAACAGTCAGGCGCACCAGGAAATACATTCCCCCATACTAAAAATAAGCTATGTTTAAAGTAAAGGCAAACTTAACCCGCTGAAACGGTTTAGTGTTTTTCCCAGCAATCAGTGCGGCATTCTCCTGATCTGCCCCTAGATACACGGATTATGGTCAGCCTTCGTGCATTCCCTGCACATATATCTGATGGTACCTTCCTGCGGTATATTCAGTACATAGGATCGGCCCATTGATCTGCTGCCCCCCCCATACACTTTTATCACATTTATCTTCCTATAGCCGTCGCTCCCCGTATCCAAGCTCTCATTTATTTATAAACTCATCTGCGCCCCTCCCACTGCTCTATAGATTCCCATGAATCCCTCCATACATTACCCCAAGCATTGACTGATCTGTCTGTTCTCCCAACCGCACAAAAGAGCTGCGCGCAGTAGTTTGTTGCTGGCCAAACTGCCATCCAAGCGGCAGATAGAAACCGCCACTAATAGGATGTCCCCCCCTTCCTGCCCCTGTATTGGTTGGCATATTGTACATTGTCTGGGTCCCCCTGCACAAAGATATTTTGCCCCCTCAGGGCTGTTGATGAGCACTCTGACCCCCCCCCCCCCCCCACAAACACAGCCCTGCTGTATTGTAGTTACACTTAGGGCCCCAATAATTCACCTATCAAAATAAACTTGACCACACCCCTGGTCTGCCCAGGTAATGCCTGGCCACCAAGCCACTATGTGACCAACCTAGCCGACAAATTACCAGCTAGGGCCGGTGCTGGTACAGGTATAGGACCCATTATCCAGAATGCTCGGGACCAATTGCATTCCGGATAAGGGGTCTTTCCGTAATTTGGATCTTCATACCTTCGGTCTACTGAAAAATCAATAAAACATTAATTAAACCCAATAGGATGGTTTTGCAACCAATAAGGATTAATTTTATCTTAGTTGGGATCAAGTACAGGTACTGTTTTATTATTACAGAGAAAAGGGAATCATTTAACCATTAAATAAACCCAATAGGGCTGTTCTGCCCCCAATAAGGGGTAATTATATCTTAGTTGGGATCAAGTACAGGTACTGTTTTATTATTACAGAGAAAAGGGAATCATTTAACCATGAAATAAACCCAATAGGGCTGTTCTGCCCCAATAAGGGGTAATTATATCTTAGTTGGGATCAAGTACAGGTACTGTTTTATTATTACAGAGAAAAGGGAATCATTTAACCATGAAATAAACCCAATAGGGCTGTTCTGCCCCAATAAGGGGTAATTATATCTTAGTTGGGATCAAGTACAGGTACTGTTTTATTATTACAGAGAAAAGGGAATCATTTAACCATTAAATAAACCCAATAGGGCTGTTCTGCCCCAATAAGGGGTAATTATATCTTAGTTGGGATCAAGTACAGGTACTGTTTTATTATTACAGAGAAAAGGGAATCATTTAACCATTAAATAAACCCAATAGGGCTGTTCTGCCCCAATAAGGGGTAATTATATCTTAGTTGGGATCAAGTACAGGTACTGTTTTATTATTACAGAGAAAAGGGAATCATTTAACCATTAAATAAACCCAATAGGGCTGTTCTGCCCCAATAAGGGGTAATTATATCTTAGTTGGGATCAAGTACAGGTACTGTTTTATTATTACAGAGAAAAGGGAATCATTTAACCATTAAATAAACCCAATAGGGCTGTTCTGCCCCAATAAGGGGTAATTATATCTTAGTTGGGATCAAGTACAGGTACTGTTTTATTATTACAGAGAAAAGGGAATCATTTAACCATTAAATAAACCCAATAGGGCTGTTCTGCCCCCAATAAGGGGTAATTATATCTTAGTTGGGATCAAGTACAGGTACTGTTTTATTATTACAAAGAAAAAGAAAATCAGTTTTAAAATTCTGAATTATGTGATTAAAATGGAGTCTATGGGAGACGGACTTTCCGTAAATCGGAGCTTTCTGGATAACGGGTTTCCAAATAAGGGATCCCATACCTGTATTACAAATTTACCAACAATATACTGTACCTGACAGTAAACCCTACCTATAAACCCCTCCCTTCCCTGACTCTCTCCATGTCCCATCAAAGACAGCATCTGCCCCGCCCATTCCCCCCCACATACACATTTCCCTGCCCCATTCACCAACCTAGCCCGCCTATTTCCCAGCCCTGTGACATTATTGCCCGCCCCTAAGTGACATCACTGCCCACCCCCCCAACCCCAAGACTAGTATTTTAAAGAAAAAAGGTGGCAACCCTAGTAATGCCCCATTATGCCTCAACATGACCATGACCTGCACTGTAACTTCACCCTCTTTGGTCCCCCCTATAAAAATATTTTGGGGGCCCCCCCTTTCATGTCATGTTATGACCCCCTCCATTGTGTACCTATAAGTGAATAGACCTGACAACATGATTGGAGGATAAGAGAGGGATGTGGAACCTTTCTGGCCTCCCCTCCCTGCAACCATGACCTGCCCAAACTCCGCCTATTCTCAACATAAACCCCACCCATCAAATCAGGACTCCTCCCCCCCAACCCGCTTACACCGTGTTTATACATATAACAGTTTATATATGGCCGCTGGTGCATATAGAATATCTGGGAATCTATAACCCAAAAGCCCTATATGGGTTGGCTGATGGCACGATACAGTATATAGGAATAAATACAGTATATACAGTAGTGGGAGGAGTGAAGAGCGAGTCAGCAGCGGGACCCCCTCCCATGGAGATGCAGCCAGATCTGCTGCTGAATTGAAAGTGGGAGCTTGAAAGGGAAAGTGTGTGTGTTGCCTGCATACTGATACTAATGGAACCCCAGGGATGTGGGGAGGCAACGTACTACAGAGGGGGGGATCAAGGGAGCAAAGGTAAAGTTGTCAGTGTCATTCTAGTGTGAGGCAGGATAATGGCATGAGGCTGAGTTCCATACACACAGTAACCATTGTGCTGACTAAGGGAAACACTATGGCACCTCCCTCCCATATGTATAAATACAAATATACAGAGAAGGAATGTTCTGGGCACACAATAAGCTGTACCCTCATACTGTACTGTCTAAGGGAAACACTATGGCACCTCCCTCCCATATGTATAAATACAAATATACAGAGAAGGAATGTTCTGGGCACACAATAAGCTGTACCCCCATACTGTACTGTCTAAGGGAAACACTATGGCACCTCCTACCCATATGTATAAATACAAATATACAGAGAAGGAATGTTCTGGGCACACAATAAGCTGTACCCCCATACTGTACTGTCTAAGGGAAACACTATGGCACCTCCCTCCCATATGTATAAATACAAATATACAGAGAAGGAATGTTCTGGGCACACAATAAGCTGTACCCTCATACTGTACTGTCTAAGGGAAACACTATGGCACCTCCCTCCCATATGTATAAATACAAATATACAGAGAAGGAATGTTCTGGGCACACAATAAGCTGTACCCCCATACTGTACTGTCTAAGGGAAACACTATGGCACCTCCCTCCCATATGTATAAATACAAATATACAGAGAAGGAATGTTCTGGGCACACAATAAGCTGTACCCCCATACTGTACTTTCTAAGGGAAACACTATGGCACCTCCCTCCCATATGTATAAATACAAATATACAGAGAAGGAATGTTCTGGGCACACAATAAGCTGTACCCCCATACTGTACTGTCTAAGGGAAACACTATGGCACCTCCCTCCCATATGTATAAATACAAATATACAGAGAAGGAATGTTCTGGGCACACAATAAGCTGTACCCTCCTACTGTACTGTCTAAGGGAAACACTATGGCACCTCCCTCCCATATGTATAAATACAAATATACAGAGAAGGAATGTTCTGGGCACACAATAAGCTGTACCCCCCATACTGTACTGTCTAAGGGAAACACTATGGCACCTCCCTCCCATATGTATAAATACAAATATACAGAGAAGGAATGTTCTGGGCACACAATAAGCTGTACCCCTATACTGAACTGTCTAAGGGAAACACTATGGCACCTCCCTCCCATATGTATAAATACAAATATACAGAGAAGGAATGTTCTGGGCACACAATAAGCTGTACCCCTATACTGAACTGTCTAAGGGAAACACTATGGCAACTCCCTCCCATATGTATAAATACAAATATACAGAGAAGGAATGTTCTGGGCACACAATAAGCTGTACCTTCATACTGTACTGTCTAAGGGAAACACAATGGCACCTCCCTCCCATATGTATAAATACAAATATACAGAGAAGGAATGTTCTGGGCACACAATAAGCTGTACCCCCATACTGTACTGTCTAAGGGAAACAATATGGCACCTCCCTCCCATACGTATAAATACAAATATACAGAGAAGGAATGTTCTGGGCACACAATAAGCTGTACCCCCATACTGTACTGTCTAAGGGAAACACTATGGCACCTCCCTCCCATATGTATAAATACAAATATACAGAGAAGGAATGTTCTGGGCACACAATAAGCTGTACCCCCATACTGTACTGTCTAAGGGAAACACTATGGCACCTCCCTCCCATACGTATAAATACAAATATACAGAGAAGGAATGTTCTGGGCACACAATAAGCTGTACCCCCATACTGTACTGTCTAAGGGAAACACTATGGCACCTCCCTCCCATATGTATAAATACAAATATACAGAGAAGGAATGTTCTGGGCACACAATAAGCTGTACCCTCATACTGTACTGTCTAAGGGAAACACTATGGCACCTCCCTCCCATAAGTATAAATACAAATATACAGAGAAGGAATGTTCTGGGCACACAATAAGCTGTACCCCCATACTGTACTGTCTAAGGGAAACACTATGGCACCTCCCTCCCATATGTATAAATACAAATATACAGAGAAGGAATGTTCTGGGCACACAATAAGCTGTACCCTCATACTGTACTGTCTAAGGGAAACACTATGGCACCTCCCTCCCATATGTATAAATACAAATATACAGAGAAGGAATGTTCTGGGCACACAATAAGCTGTACCCCCATACTGTACTGTCTAAGGGAAACACTATGGCACCTCCCTCCCATAAGTATAAATACAAATATACAGAGAAGGAATGTTATGTTTTCAGTTGAACCACATTATCCTGAGATATTTATTGGGTAGGGTTTGCAGCAAGAGGCGGGGCTTAATAAACATTCACAACTCCATTGAGATAACAGAACAATCTGTCTGGATTTACTGTACCACCTGTCCTGGAACCCTTCCAAAGGGGAGAAAGCCTTCTGCGCACAATACAAACTCATTATGGTGACCGGGGAGGCCGACGCGACTCTGAATAAAAATGATCTGACACGGTGTAAATATACAGTACATCAAGTGTTAGTAGCAAGGGCACGGGATATTATACAGGAGCTTGCCGGGGGAAGACTTATTAGGCGCTGCATGAAGAAGAGAGAATGGGAAATCAAGGCAGGGGTGGAGGAGAGGAAATAAATATTAATCCAGCCACGGACATGAGTGAGAGATTTAGAGCTGCCGGATTCGGAATAAGAGAGGCAGTAATGGCAGTTAGGAGAGCATCAAGGAAACATAAGCAGTGCCTTATAGAGAAGATCCATTAGCCCAAAGCCCAGGTTCAGCCTCATTGCTTAATCTCCTTTATTATTTCATTTTATTGTTAATAAAACAGTACCTGTACTTGATCCCAACTAAGATATAATTACCCCTTATTGGGGGCAGAACAGCCCTATTGGGTTTATTTCATGGTTAAATGATTCCCTTTTCTCTGTAATAATAAAACAGTACCTGTACTTGATCCCAACTAAGATATAATTACCCCTTATTGGGGCAGAACAGCCCTATTGGGTTTATTTAATGGTTAAATGATTCCCTTTTCTCTGTAATAATAAAACAGTACCTGTACTTGATCCCAACTAAGATATAATTACCCCTTATTGGGGCAGAACAGCCCTATTGGGTTTATTTAATGGTTAAATGATTCCCTTTTCTCTGTAATAATAAAACAGTACCTGTACTTGATCCCAACTAAGATATAATTACCCCTTATTGGGGGCAGAACAGCCCTATTGGGTTTATTTCATGGTTAAATGATTCCCTTTTCTCTGTAATAATAAAACAGTACCTGTACTTGATCCCAACTAAGATATAATTACCCCTTATTGGGGCAGAACAGCCCTATTGGGTTTATTTAATGGTTAAATGATTCCCTTTTCTCTGTAATAATAAAACAGTACCTGTACTTGATCCCAACTAAGATATAATTACCCCTTATTGGGGGCAGAACAGCCCTATTGGGTTTATTTCATGGTTAAATGATTCCCTTTTCTCTGTAATAATAAAACAGTACCTGTACTTGATCCCAACTAAGATATAATTACCCCTTATTGGGGCAGAACAGCCCTATTGGGTTTATTTAATGGTTAAATGATTCCCTTTTCTCTGTAATAATAAAACAGTTGCTGTACCTCTAGCAATAATCTCTTATTTTGTGCCAATGGAGGTGGAAACTGTAAATGCCATAATATCCATTTTTCTTTTTATTCTTTTCCTTTCCTGATTGGCTAGGTGCAATTACAGAAGCCTAAATGCCCACTGATCTCCCTATGAGCCCTAACTGCCGGCTGACTGATGCAGCGTTGGCTGCAGGAATTCTCACTGGAGAATCCCCTTGCATCCGTAATTGGGTTTGGGCCGCCCACTGCGGAAAGCTGGAAGTTCGTTTCCCCTTTAATGGAGTTAAAACACGTCAAGGCAACAGATAGTGAAAATTTAGGGTCTGCAAATTTATTGTGACAAGAAAATTACATTATAACATGAGCGCTGCTGAATCAATCTTGATTTATCTGTTGAAGCCAAGTGCACTTTCCCATTGACCCTGCTATACATCACTCCCCGGCTTTACGGCTAGCAGTGCCATAGGTATCCCTTCATATCCTGGAACAGAGCTCATCAAACTTCCACCCACTGGCACTTCCCCTGCTCCCACCCTATCAATCACTGTAAACAACACTATCATTAATTCTACTTCCCAGGCCTGCTGCACTGGAGTCATCTTTCTATCCTATCTCTATATCTATCCTATCTCTATATCCCTTCCATAAACACTGTGCTCCCTATCCATTTATTTATTACCAGTGATGGGCGAAATGTTTCGCCAGGCATGGATTCGGGGCACGTCCAAAAATTGTCGCGGGCGTCAAAAAAGAATAGTCGCGGCCGACAAAAGAATAGCCATGCGACAAAATAATAGCCGCGGGCGAGAAAAGAATAGCCGTGCGACGAAAGAATAGCAGCGCGACAAAAGAATAGACGCGGGCGACAAAAGAATAGCCGCGGGCAACAAAAGAATAGCCGGGCGACAAAAGAATAGTCACGGGCGACAAAAGAATAGCTGCGGGTGACAAAATAATGGCCGCGGGCAACAAAATAATAGGCGCACAACAAAATAATAGCCGCGGGCGACAAAAGAATAGCCGTGCGACAAAAGAATAGCCGCGGGCGACAAAAGAATAGCTGTGCGACAAAATAATAGCAGCGCGACAAAAGAATAGCCGGGCGACAAAAGAATAGCTGGGCGACAAAAGAATAGCCACGGGCGAGAAAAGAATAGCCGGGCGACAAAAGAATAGAATTTTTCGCCGGAGCGAAGCAGAACAGATTTGCTCATCACTATATATTACTTCTATTTGCCCTCCTCCTTCATGGCCTCCCAAATACTGATGTAGCCACTCTCCAGTCATTCCAAACTGCTACTTCTAGGCCAGGGATCCCCAACCTTTTTTACTTGTGAGCCACACGCAGATGTAAAAAGTGTTGGGGAGCCACACAAGCATGAAAAAAGTAGAAATAAGGCCAGTGATTGGCTATTTGGTTGCCCCATGTGGCCTGCTGGCCTGTAGGGAGGCTCTGCTTGGAGTAAATCTGTGTTTCTGGGCTTCCAAAACTTGCCCCAAGGCAGAAATATAAAAATGGCACCTACTTTGAGGCCACTGGGAGCAACATCCAAGGGGTTGGGGAGCAACATGTTGGCCCCGAGCCACTGGTTGGGGATCACTGCTCTAGACTAATCTACATTGCCCTTTGTTACTCTACATCAGTGATCCCCAACCAGTGGCTCGGGGCAAAGTGTTGCTCACCAACCCACTGAATATTGCTCCCAGATCCTCGTGTAGGTTGCCAGTACACATAGGGGGTACCAAATAGCCAATCACAGCCCTTATTTGGCACCTCCAGGAACATTTTTTCATACTTGTGTTGCTCCCCAACTCTCTTTACTTTTGAAAGTGTCTCACAGACACTCTCCCCACTCTATACTGTTCCCCTATACCAGTGCTTTTCAAACTGTGGCACCTCTAGCAGTGCCCAAATTGGGGGGGGGGGGGGGTTGAAGAGAATGGCAATTTATTCTCCTAGATCAGTGCTGTCCAGCTTACAGTATTACATATAGTGGGCCAATGATACATACATATTGGAGGGCCATCTTCAATTAAAATGATGGTATCATATAGTGAAGTCCATGGATCCTCTTAAAAGACTGAGGGCCATTAAAATACTTTGGCCCATGGACCTCCAGTTGGGCAGCCCTGTCCTAGATAAGCCTGAAAGCTTAGCTTGAAGGACATTTGGGTTGAGCATTTCTCTGCTGCCCTATATATTCTGGAAAGAGTCCCCTTCAACAATGTTTTCTTTCATCTCCCACCAGATATCTAGACAATTCTGTTCCCCCAGAGACATTACCTGTCCTTTTCCCATGATGCACCCTCACCTGCACCTATGAGGCTCCACCAGAGCAGTACCCTACCTGAGAAGCCCTACAGTACCCTACCTGAGAAGCCCTACAGTACCCTACCTGAGAAGCCCTACAGTACCCTACCTGAGAAACCCTACAGTACCCTACCTGAGAAGCCCTACAGTCCCCTACCTGAGAAGCCCTACAGTACCCTACCTGAGAAGCCCTACAATACCCTACCTGAGAAGCCCTACAGTCCCCTACCTGAGAAGCCCTACAGTCCCCTACCTGAGAAGCCCTACAGTCCCCTACCTGAGAAGCCCTACAGTCCCCTACCTGAGAAGCCCTACAGTACCCTACCTGAGAAGCCCTACAGTACCCTACCTGAGAAGCCCCACAGTACCCTACCTGAGAAGCCCCACAGTACCCTACCTGAGAAGCCCTACAGTACCCTACCTGAGAAGCCCTACAGTACCCTACCTGAGAAGCCCTACAGTACCCTACCTGAGAAGCCCTACAGTACCCTACCTGAGAAGCCCTACAGTACCCTACCTGAGAAGCCCCACAGTACCCTACCTGAGAAGCCCTACAGTACCCTACCTGAGAAGCCCTACAGTCCCCTACCTGAGAAGCCCTACAGTACCCTACCTGAGAAGCCCTACAGTACCCTACCTGAGAAGCCCCACAGTACCCTACCTGAGAAGCCCCACAGTACCCTACTTGAGAAGCCCTACAGTACCCTACCTGAGAAGCCCTACAGTACCCTACTTGAGAAGCCCTACAGTACCCTACCTGAGAAGTTCTTTGACACACAATGCCTGCCCTTCCCCCCTAGATCCAAACACTCCTTGAAAACAAGTCCCAGACAGGGTTTCAAATTAGCCATTTCAAGCACATAGAGGCCCCAACAGCCCCCCACCAGTCCACTAAACAGTAAATGTCTATGGCATCTAAAGGTGGCCATACATGTTAAGATCCGCTCGCTTGGCGATGTCGCCAAGAGAGCGGATCTTCTCCCGATATCCCCCACCTACGGGTGGGCGATATCGGTAGAATCCAAGGTAATTTGATTGTTTGGCCCTGGGGCCAAACAATCGAATTAGAACGACGGTAATAGGCGCAGTCTATTTGGGGACCGCATCAACAAGCCGACGTGGTCCCCGATTCGACTAAATTTTTTATCCTGCCTGATAGAAATCTGCCCGATTTCAGGCCAGATATCGGTCGGGCAGGCCCGTCGGTAGTCCCCATACATGGGCTGATAAGCTGCCGAATCGGTCTAAGAAACAGCTAGAATCACCCCGTTTATGGCCACCTTTACCTCCAGGTTGCCAGTCCAGGCCCGCTCAAAACTCACCTCATTAGTCCCCAATAACCCAGTCTCTATATAACATATCAATCACAATGTCCCTTCATTCCTACATTTAGATCATGCTTATTTCTTCCCAGCCATCATGGCTGCTATTCCCAGAGATGGGCCTTTGGGTTTACTCTACGTCTTTGTCATAAATATCACCATACAGCTGTATACTTGTACCTTCTGTCCCTATATATATTGTAAGCCCTGGCACCAAGGGAGCTCATTACCTTCTGCCTCGGTGCCTTGTTGTTTATGTACAGGCCGGCAGAATATGATGGTGCTCTACCAATAGACGCCCTACATTCATCTGGATGACAGTGGAAATGGCCTTTTTTTCTGCCAGAATGCTTCAGCCTTTAATGGGGCACAGGCCTAAGATGCTCCATTGTTTCCTCAAGTGGCAAGTGGCATAATCTATTTTAATCACAATATCATCTGCGACGGAATGAAGGCTAAAGTAAGCTCTATTGTACAGAGACAGAGCATCATTAGTGCCATTGTGCTCCTGTCCTTGGGCATGTCATTGTATACAGGAGCTTTTAAACGTTTCCGATCCAAAAAAAAAAACCCGCCTTCCTACGTAAGCTCGAAGATAACAAAATATGTTTATATAAAATACTATTTTTAATACCTTCGCAGTTTGATTTATTTCCTGCGAGTGACACGGGGGCGACGCCGCGGTTACAGTTCGGCAAAACAAAATCAATCCGGTTGTATAATTATAAATGAAAATAGCAGGGAACCAAACAAAAAAATAATATTGCTCCCCCTTGCTCCATCCAACAGCCGAACACGCAATCCATTGAATTAATTTAGTAAACAGCTGCCCGCGTAGATAAACATTCTCTTAGTATTTTGCCAACTGAATACCCCTCTGGCACCGAATGTATTTAAAAAGCACTAGATAGGAAATTGCTACAACGGCTGATAATTTTCGAGCAGCGAGTTTATCAGGCCCTAGTTTTAATCCAATTTCTGTGACATGGCGCACAGAGACCTAGTGGCTTGTCGGCGGTAACATGAAGCAGATTTAGGATTAGATCCAACCTGGCTCTTGAGCTAGCAGGGAATTCAGTTGGGAGGTTGCCATCTTCGCCAACGCACTTTCATCAGTTTCTGTTATAGGAATAAGAAGATAAATCGGGAGATCTTTCCAGCGTAACACATCACTGCCCTTCTCCGTTAGCAACACAAGCTCTCATTTAGTTGCTTCCAACCCATATCTACAAGCAGGTCACCTACAACACAATACGTTTTTCCCATGCTTGAAGCCAGGGAAGCCCCAACCTTTTTGATATGTGAGCAAAATTATTGGGGAGCCACACAAGCATAAAAAAAAATCCTAAGGATCCAAATTAAGGGCTGTGATTGGCTATTTGGTAGCCCCATGTGGACTGCTAGTCTGCAGGAGTGTCTACATGGAGTAAAGGTGGCCATACACGGCAAACTGAGCAGATCTTCTCCCGATATCCCCATCTACAGGTGGGCAATATCCGCCTAATTCGGCCGTTTGTTCATTAGAGCGGCTGGTTTGGGGGCCACATTAATGAGTCAATGCGGTCCCCAATCCGATGGAAAAAGCAAACCCAACCAGATCAAGGTCTGGCCGATTTCAGGCCAGATGTTGGTTGGGAAGGCCTATTGTTCGTGCCCAAAACACAGGCCGATAAGCTGCCGAATCGGCCTAAAGGACCATTGAGAGGACCAGTAAGAAGCTCAGCAGAGAAGATATAGTAATTGAGGCCAAGGTTGATGGAAACTCAGTTTGGTCCTAAGGTCAGACTTGCAAAACTAGTGTTCTGAGACAGATAAAGGGGTGCAGGTAACAGAAGCAAATAGGGTACAAGCAAAATAATAATAGAAACACAGCTCCCCTAAACATAGCAGGATAAAGACCTAGAAAGAGACCAACATAGTGGCCCTTCTTTTCCCAATCCGATGGAAAAATCAAACCTGCCCGATCAAGATCTGGCCGATTTCAGGCCAGATGTCGGTTGGGAAGGCCTATTGTTCATGCCCATACACAGGCCGATAAGCTGCTGAATCGGCCTAAAGGACCATTGAGAGGACCAGTAAGAAGCTCAGCAGAGAAGATATAGTCATTGAGGCCAAGGTTGATGGAAACTCAGTTTGGTCCTAAGGTCAGACTTGCAAAACTAGTGTTCTGAGACAGATGAAGGGGTGCAGGTAACAGAAGCAAATAGGGTACAAGCAAAATAATAATAAAAACACAGCTCCCCTAAACATAGCAGGATAAAGACCTAGAAAGAGACCAACATTGTGGCCTTTATTTGTTATCAACACTTTTGACTCCACGGCATGGAGTAGAAAGCCCAGTGTATCTTTGCCTCTGTCCACTGCAAAGGAGGCCATACAGTGGTCGATCTCTGCTTGGAGTAAAGGTGGCCATAGACGGTGAGATCCGCTCACTTCGCAAAGTCGCCAAGTGAGCAGATCTTCTCCCGATATCCCCATCTACAGGTGGGCAATATCCAGCTAATTCGGTCGTTTGTTAATTAGAACGGCTGGTGTAGGCGCCTTTGGTTTGGGGAGCCGATGCGGTCCCCAATCCGATGGAAAAATCAAACCTGCCTGATTAAGATCTGCCCGATTTCAGACCAGATGTTGGTTGGGCAGGCCTATTGTTCGCGCCCATACACGGGCTGCCGAATCGGGCGAAAGAACCATTGAGAGGACCAGTCAGAAGCTCAGCAGAGAAGATATACAGTAGTCATTGAGGCCAAGGTTGATGGAAACAGGAGTCAATACAGTTTGGTCCCAAGGTCAGACTTGCAAAACTAGTGTTCTGGGACAGATGAAGGGGTGCAGGTAACAGAAGCAGATAGGGTACAAGCAAAATAATAATAATAAAAACACAGCTCCCCTAAACATAGCAAGACCTAGAAAGAGACCAACATAGTGACCCTTCTTTGTTATCAACACTAGTGATGAGCGAATCTGTCCCGTTTCGCCATAAAATTCCCGAAAATTTGCGAAACAGCGAAAAATTCGAAACACATTTGTCGCACTTTTTTGTCGCCTGCATCTTTTTTGTCGCCCGTGTCTATTTTCTGTCACCCATGTCTATTTTTTTTTGTCGCCCGTGTCTATTTTTTGATGTAACTGCGCCCAATGTGACGCGACTGCACCCTTTTTTGCGCCTGAATTGACGTGCAATGAATTTTTCCGCAGCGAATTTTCACAGAAGTTTCGCAAAACAAACAAACAAAAAATGCAGAAATTCGCTGCCGATCCATGCCTGGCGAAAAAATTCGCTCATCACTAATCAACACTTTTGACTCGGCACGGCATGGAGTACAAAACCCGGTGTATCTTTGCCTCTGTCCACTACAGGAGCCCATACAGTGGTGGATCTAGTACAGTAATCATTTGGGTTATATGGATACCATACAAGGGCTGAAATCTGTATGGCCACCCTTAGTAAAGAAGAGCCGTGGCTACTCTTCCCCTCCTTGCCCACCAATGCCCCATATGCCAGCCAACTTGCTCCATCAGCAGATGGCCTATCAAATCTACCCTATCAATGAACCCACTGATATCCATGGCTTGTAGATAAAGGTCAGGAGTGTCCGACCAACACACATGTATTGAGAGTTTTACAGCTTAAGGCATTGTCCTATGGAGGAAATAGACTCTCAGAATATCCTGCCCGTAAAATATCAGCACCTGGACTTCATACGTGGTTATTTGCTTTAGTTTTAGTGCATTGTGGTTGTGTTTTTACTTGACCTGACCTGACAGTTTTAGTAGCGATTCACTCACCTCTCCCAAAGATATTCATAACATCAGACCCATCAATATCACCTTGATTAAGTCCTCGGTTGACATCTCAAGGTAACATGGCCGTAATGTTCTCCTTATGATGTTTTTATGTCTTGGGGGCTTTTTACACTTAGGATTAAACATTCTTCAGGTCATAAAAGCTCAAGAATTCCTGAACTAACTTCTAGGGGCTGATTTACTAATCCACGAATCCGAATGAGAAAAATTCGGATTGTAAAATGAACATTTTGCGACTTTTTCGTATTTTTTGCGATTTTTTTCGTCGCCGTTACGACTTTTTCGTAAATTGACGTGACTTTTTCATAGCCATTATGGCTTTCGTGAATTGTCGTGACTTTTTCATAGCCATTATGACTTTCGTGAATTGTCGCAACTTTTTCATGGCCATTACGACTTTCGCGAATTGTTGCAACTTTTTTGTATTTTTACCGATGATTACAAAAAAAAAACCGCATTCGGACGCTTTTCGGACATTCGTGGATTAGTAAATGTGCCCCTTGCGAATTTTTCGAGCTCAATACGAAAAAGTTGTGACTTTTTCATGGCCATTATGACTTTCGCGAATTGTTGCGACTTTTTCGTATTTTTACCGATGATTATGAAAAAAACGCATTCGGATGCTTTTCGGACATCGCGGATTAGTAAATGTGCCCCTCGTGAATTTTTTCGAGCTCAATATGAAAAAGTCGCGACAATTCGCGAAAGTCGTCATGGCTATGAAAAAGTCGCGACAATTCACGTAAGTCATAATGGCTATGAAAAAATTGCGACAATTCACAAAATTTGTAATGGCTATGGAAAAGGCGCGACAATTCGCGCAAGTCGTATGTCCGAAAAGCGTCCGAATGCGTTTTTTTCGTAATGATCGGTATTTTTCGTAATGGCTATGAAAAAGTCGTGACAATTCACAAAAGTCATAATGGCTATGGAAAAGGCGCGACAATTCGCGCAAGTCGTAACGATTACGAAAAAGTCGCGACAATTTACGGAAAAGTCACGACGGTGACGAAAAAATTGCAAAAAATACGAAAAAGTCGCAAAATGTTCGTTTCCAATCCGATTTTTTCCCATTCGGGATTCGGATTTGTGGATTAGTAAATCAGCCCCTTAGTGTTGGATTATCTGGAGAACGTTAGAATTTAATATCATGTGTATAGATTGGTTAGTATAGGTTGTGTGCTGAGTTTACTCGGATGGGTTGAACTTGATGGACAATGGTCTTTTTTCAACCCTATGTAACTATGTAACTATGTAACTATGTGCAGTGTAGAATTATCAGGCTTGGGAGTTGAAGAACCTTCTGCATTGAGATTTTATTGTTGGTTGGAGATCTTCTCATGGCAATGGCTTCTATACTGTATCCTTGCTCGGAATCTGAAGTTCTTGGTTGCTCTTTCAAAGAGAGATATGAGTTGGTTAAGATGTATTGCCTCCATTGCTGCCATGATTGATCTCTTCTCAAAAACGAGGCCAGACTCACCTTTTCATACATCACTTCCCCTCCAGGAATTTGGTGCTGCTCAGAGGAACATAAATCCATGTCCGACGATGGGCTCAACTCTTCTCAGTAGCTTCTAGCTGTATTTATGGAAGCGAATGGAAGAATTCGAGAGCTTTTCTGTGTCTCTGGTTTTACCGTGCCCCAGTTGAGCCGTTCTTACTGTAATGTTGCAAAATAAACATGATTTACTCTTTTAATCTATCTCTGTATTTGCTAGGGACTCAAGCTGCGCTGCCTTTCATTGTTGAACTCACTTTTGGACGGCGAGAGGCATCATTCCATGCTAGGGTGGCAGGTCTTTCACCTAAAATCTAACACAGATTCCAGTATCTGACCATTTAGATAACCAGAAAATACTCAGAACACACCATAAATGTTTGATAGACTGGATTATATGCCAGCAGGAGATTAAAAAGAAGAAGAAGAATTTAAGAATGGCCCCAAAGGGCAATATGTGTTAGATAGACTCCATATGGTAAAATGTGTCCAGACGCCAGTTTGTCAAACTTCTAATTTCCCAACCAAGGGTAATTATATGAAGCTGGGTCCTCCCATTGTTGCTATAACAGCCCTTACTCTTCTGGGAAGGTTCCTACTAGTTGATGGGACATTGTTGGTTGGATTTTGTCCCATTCGGCCACAAGACCATTAGTGACGTTGGGCATCGATGTTAGGGTCAGTTGGGTTAAGTTAATAAAAAAAAACCACTGTAATCTCTCTTGTTGTCATGCAGCATGGCTAATTTTTACAGATCAGTGTAAACAGCGTATGTCAGATACAGTCATTGCCTCGCCCACAGAGCTGGCAATCTGATTATGGCAGGGGAGGCAGGAACACAAAAGACAATGACTGTTTGTGATTCTTTTTCTTGTCTAACTAAACACACTTCATCTCATATTTAGTGTTATGAAGAGAGGTCACTGCCAAAGGCCCACCCCAAAATGAGGGACCCCAACAAAGGAGCATTTATAGTAGGAAAGAGTGGGAGATAACGGATAAAGTAGGGCAAGATGGAAACAGTAGGGCAAGATGAGGACAATAGGCTAAGATGGAGACAGTAGGGCAAGATGGAGACAATAGGCCAAGATGGAGACAGTAGGGCAAAATGAAGACAATAGGCCAAGATGGAAACAGTAGGGCAAGATGAGGACAATAGGCCACGATGGAGACAGTAGGGCAAGATGAGGACAATAGGCCAAGATGGAGACAGTAGGGCAAGATGGAGACAATATTCCAAGATGGAGACAGTAGGGCAAAATGAAGACAATAGGCCAAGATGGAAACAGTAGGGCAAGATGAGGACAGTAGGCCAAGATGAAGACAATAGGCCAAGATCTAGACAGTAGGGTAAGATGAAGACAACAGGCCAAGATGGAGACAATAGGCCAAGATGAAGACAGTAGGGCAAAATGAGGACAGTAGGGCAAGATAGCAGGAGCAGGGCAAGTTGGCAACAGCAAAACAAGATGGACACAGCAGTGACGTTGAGCACTGATGTTAGGGTCATAGTCAGTGCTCCGATTAATTCCACAGGTACTCAGTTGGGTTAATGTCAGGCTTTTCCTCTCCCATCTCAGCAGCCCATACTGCATGGACCTTGCTTTGCACATAGGGGCACTGTCGTACTGAAACAGAAATGGACCTTCCCCAAAGAATCTGCCAAACCTAGACTTTTCCATCCGACTTCCAGATGGTAAAATTCCATTTATTGCTCTGGAGAATGTAATTTTGCTGCACCAGGATCCAATGGTGAAGACCTTTGCACCTCTCCAGCCAACGTTTTGGCATTGCCCACGCCTAGCCAAGATGTTTCAATGACATTTTCCTCGGGTTTCATAATGATATTAAATTGAAAAATGCCACCGAGTGGCTTAATTGCAAGAAACAGCGCACAAGTCCTAAAATGGTCTGTCGCTAAATTGGTTTATAAATGAGTTGTGTTGTGATTTCATGGCAAATGAGCCCTAATAATCTCAGCATATTGGAACCCAAAAGATTTCCGGGCCTGTGTTTAGTGCGCTAGTCAGTGTGCCGATCCTCCCAGAGTAAGTGCTAGAGCATAATATATGGCCCCATGTGTTGTAGCTTCTGGATTCCGCTCTCCTCGCTATAATGATCCTCCCTTTCCATCTAACAATGTAATGTAATAGCCATATGTTTGTTTTTTTCCCAAGCACTTGTGCGCTTGATTGCTGTTATATATACACATATACACAGATAAACACGGCCTGATCCTGAATCTTATCATTTACAACTGTAATAACGCAGCGGTGGGAACGTAAACAGCATCGCTGCATGGAGTACGGCGCGGTGGCCAGTAGGGGGAGAAGTTGGGCCACCGTCGGAGCAGGTTCTGCTATTGGCACGTAGAATGACTCATCTGGGACCAGACAAATAAAGACCTTTTCTTACTGATTTGGAATAAGTCTCTCTGATTTTAAACATCAGCAGGCTCATAGACTTAGAGAATAAAAAAGGAGGAAAAAAATTAAGCCATCCAAGACCAAAGAGAAGCTTCGCTGGGAGGACGGCTCAAGCCTAGCGATAGTTAAAGGTTTAATTTGGTTTTATAAAGCTGAGCTGTCGCTCGAGTTAATAAAAAAAATCACCACTGTAATCTCTCTTGTTGTCATGCAGCATGGCTAATTTTTACAGATCAGTGTAAACAGCGTATGTCAGATACAGTCATTGCCTCGCCCACAGAGCTGGCAATCTGATTATGGCAGGGGAGGCAGGAACACAAAAGACAATGACTGTTTGTGACTCTTTTTCTTGTCTAACTGAACACACTTCATCTCATATTTAGTGTTATGAACAGAGGTCACTGCCAAAGGCCCATCCCAATGTGAGGGACCCCAACAGGGGAGCATTTCTAGTAGGGAAGAGTGGGAGATAACAGATAAAGTAGGCCACGATGGAGACAGTAGGGGCAAGATAAAGACAATATGCCAAGATGAAGACAGTAGGGCAAGATGAAGACAATAGGCCAAGATGGAAACAGTAGGGCAAGATGAGGACAATAGGCCAAGATGGAGACAGTAGGGTAAGATGAAGACAATAGGCCAAGATAAACACAATATGACAACATGAAGACAGTACGGTAAGATGAGGACAATAGGCCAAGATGGAGACAGTAGGGCAAGATGGAGACAGTAGGCCAAGATGGAGACAGTAGGGCAATATGAAGACAATAGGCCAAGAAGGAGACAGTAGGGCAAGAAGGAGACAGTAGGGCAAGATGAAGACAATAGGCCAAGATGGAGACATGAGGCCAAGATGGAGACAGTAGGGCAAGATGAAGACAATAGGCCAAGATGGAGACAGTAGGGTAAGATGAAGACAATAGGCCAAGATAAAGACAATATGACAACATGAAGACAGTACGGTAAGATGAGGACAATAGGCCAAGATGGAGACAGTTGGCTAAGATGGAGACAGTAGGGCAAGATGAAGACAATAGGCCAAGAAGGAGACAGTAGGGCAAGAAGGAGACAGTAGGGCAAGATGAAGACAATAGGCCAAGATGGAGACATGAGGCCAAGATGGAGACAGTAGGGCAAGATGAAGACAATAGGCCAAGATGGAGACATGAGGCCAAGATGGAGACAGTAGGGCAAGATGAAGACAATAGGCCAAGATGGAGACATGAGGCCAAGATGGAGACAGTAGGGCAAGATGAAGACAATAGGCCAAGATGGAGACATGAGGCCAAGATGGACACAGTAGGGCAAGATGAAGACAATAGGGCAAGATGGAGACAGTAGGGCAAGATGGAGACAGTAGGGCAAGATGGAGACAGTAGGCCAAGATGAAGACAGTAGGTCAAAATGAGGACAGTAGGGCAAGATAGCAAGAGAAGGGCAAGTTGGCAACAGCAAAACAAGATGGACTCAGCAGGAGAAGATGGAGACAGTAGGAAAAGATGTAGACAGCAGGAGAAGATGGAGGCAGTAGATAAAGATGAAGATTGAGACAATAGGGGAAGATGGAGACAGTGGGAGAAAATATGGTGGAGACCTTAGGACTAGATAGCAACTGCAGGGCAAGATTGTGGCAGTAATTTTTTTATATTAGTGTTGCACAACCCGTGATGGAGACCAGGCCAAGATACCAGCAAATGGGCAAAATAGCGACAGTAGGACATAATGAACAGTAGGACAAGAGGACAAAAGGACATGGCAAGATGGACACTGTAGCAGTAGGAGAAGTAGGAGAAGATGGAGACAGAAGGAGAAGTTTTAGACTGAAGGACAAAATGGCAACATGGTGACAGCAAATTGTTTATTAGTGTTACACAACCCAAGATGTCAACAAATTGGAAATATGGCAACAGTAGGACATGATGAAGACAGTAGGACAAGATCACATGACAAGCTGGACACTGTAAGATGAGATGGAAGCAGTAGTAGAAAATGGAGACAGACAGAGAAGTTTTAGACTGAAGGAATAAATGGCAACAAATCTGTATATAAGTGTTGCACAACCGAAGATGCCAACAAATTGGAAATATGGCAACAGTAGGACAAGATGGAGTAGGCCAGAACTTGGCATCTGTTCGGGGTTTTGGGATATTAGACGTGACAGATAGTAGAAGATTTAGACCAAAGGACAAAATAGCAACAGTAGGGCAATGTGGTGACAGTAAATCTTAATATCATTGTTGCCCAACAGAAGATGGAGAGAGTAGGCCAAGATGGGGACATCTTCAGCTGCCATATATATACGAGCCACAGTACCCAGCATCAGCCCAAGGCAGTAGCTCATATCTCCTACATAGGAACTATGGTGTATTCAAGAGCTGAGTGTCACTGGTACTAAATTGCACATGTCTCTGTTGGAATTACCGTCGCTCAGCCCCGAGAGGGTATTGTTTATACACCCTAATTCAGCCTTTGTGGGGCAATATTGGAAATGACATGTTCCTGCTGAATTCCCCTTTGAGCAAATAGCCTAGAAATGAGGCAGAACAAGCATTTTTTTCTTTCCTCTTACAATGCACAAAAAACCGTAATATACAAACACATAGTTATTGCGCTCACGGCTGGCTAAATGATATTTATTATCAAAGCGGCAGTTTGGGAAGGGAATAGGGGGGGAAAAAAAACAAAAAGTCACAATATTGCTTCTCTCTGAAGCCTTGATTTGTGCGGACCCTGCAGTCTGGCAATCTCAGCTCTTAGAATAATCTTTAGTAATGTCCCTCCGAGCCACAGACGTATATTTTACTATAGCAGGATCTCATTGCCGTACTGTGTCTCAGGGTGAAAATGCAGGAAAATTGATGGCTGTGCATCAGCCTAAGCGGCCTGAAGCTTGTCTCCTCCGGCTGTTGTTGTATTATAAACGCCTGCATCTGAGGGTGCCAGTGGCTGCTGGGAATGGTAGTTCAGTAACAGCTAAAGGGCTGCCCATTGGACGGTCTCATTTAGGCTCTGTAACTGCATTTCAATATGCCTTATATATAAAATAGAATATGTGTAGGAAGGGTAAGAACTGACTGATTGGCAATCTGTGCCAGATGCCAGAGGGGCTGCTGTAAGATGTCATAGGCAGTCACTATTTATTGGGCTGGGGGGGCTGTTTGTGCCTCTGGGTACTGGGAATGCCAGGGGGGCTGTAAGGTGCCACAGACAGTCACTATTTATTGGGCTGGGGGGGCTGTTTGTGCCTCTGGGTACTGGGAATGCCAGGGGGGCTGTAAGGTGCCACAGACACTCACTATTTATTGGGCTGGGGGGGCTGTTTGTGCCTCTGGGTACTGGGAATGCCAGGGGGGCTGTAAGGTGCCACAGACAGTCACTATTTATTGGGCTGGGGGGGGGGCTGTTTGTGCCTCTGGGTACTGGGAATGCCAGGGGGGCTGTAAGGTGCCACAGACAGTCACTATTTATTGGGCTGGGGGGGGACTGTTTGTGCCTCTGGGTACTGGGAATGCCAGGGGGGCTGTAAGGTGCCACAGACAGTCACTATTTATTGGGCTGGGGGGGCTGTTTGTGCCTCTGGGTACTGGGAATGCCAGGGGGGCTGTAAGGTGCCACAGACAGTCACTATTTATTGGGCTGGGGGGGGGCTGTTTGTGCCTCTGGGTACTGGGAATGCCAGGGGGGCTGTAAGGTGCCACAGACAGTCACTATTTATTGGGCTGGGGGGGGGGGCTGTTTGTGCCTCTGGGTACTGGGAATGCCAGGAGGGCTGTAAGGTGCCACAGACAGTCACTATTTATTGGGCTGGGGGGCTGTTTGGGCCTCTGGGTACTGGGAATGCCAGGGGGGCTGTAAGGTGCCACAGACAGTCACTATTTATTGGGCTGGGGGGCTGTTTGGGCCTCTGGGTACTGGGAATGCCAGGGGGGCTGTAAGGTGCCACAGACAGTCACTATTTATTGGGCTGGGGGGGGCTGTTTGTGCCTATGGGTACTGGGAATGCCAGGGGGGCTGTAAGGTGCCACAGACAGTCACTATTTATTGGGCTGGGGGGGCTGTTTGTGCCTCTGGGTACTGGGAATGCCAGGGGCTGCTGTAAGGTGCCACAGACACTCACTATTTATTGGGCTGGGGGGCTGTTTGTGCCTCTGGGTACTGGGAATGCCAGGGGGGCTGTAAGGTGCCACAGACAGTCACTATTTATTGTGCTGGGGGGGCTGTTTGTGCCTCTGGGTACTGGGAATGCCAGGGGGGCTGTAAGGTGCCACAGACAGTCACTATTTATTGTGCTGGGGGGGCTGTTTGTGCCTCTGGGTACTGGGAATGCCAGGGGGGCTGTAAGGTGCCACAGACAGTCACTATTTATTGTGCTGGGGGGGCTGTTTGTGCCTCTGGGTACTGGGAATGCCAGGGGGGCTGTAAGGTGCCACAGACAGTCACTATTTATTGGGCTGGGGGGGCTGTTTGTGCCTCTGGGTACTGGGAATGCCAGGGGGGCTGTAAGGTGCCACAGACAGTCACTATTTATTGGGCTGGGGGGGGCTGTTTGTGCCTCTGGGTACTGGGAATTCCAGGGGGGCTGTAAGGTGCCACCGACAGTCACTATTTATTGGGCGGGGGGGGGGGGGCTGTTTGTGCCTCTGGGTACTGGGAATGCCAGGGGGGCTGTAAGGTGCCACAGACAGTCACTATTTATTGGGCTGGGGGGGGGGCTGTTTGTGCCTCTGGGTACTGGGAATGCCAGGGGGGCTGTAAGGTGCCACAGACAGTCACTATTTATTGGGCTGGGGGGGGCTGTTTGTGCCTCTGGGTACTGGGAATGCCAGGGGGGCTGTAAGGTGCCACAGACAGTCACTATTTATTGGGCTGGGGGGCTGTTTGGGCCCGAAAATGCCAGGGCCTATTTTAAATCTCAGCCTGGGCCTGGCCCTGTTCCAGTAGTTCAGGGTTCAGTTCCTACCAGGGACACTGCTGCATGCTGGGTAAATAGCATTCGCTGCCCTGCGGCTCTGGGGCTTTGTGTTTGATCTGCACAGAGTTTGTATGTTCCAAACTGCAAGCTCAGCTAGGCAGAGGCTAATGTTTATGTTCATGCGTCACATATAAACAATAGCCAATCAAACGTTTGCTTTCATTATTCTAGTTGCACTGAATCAATCAAAGCTTATTGGCTACTCGAGTTCCCTTAGGCCCCCGTTAGCCTCTGTTCTTGAGTGGGCCCAACCAGTCGTCCCATTGCATCAATCCCACAGTGGAACCCCTTCCATTAGGGATCTAATAATACCCAGTGCTGGAGTCCTGCATCCGGTCGGGTACCTGCGGAATACCCACAATGGGGTCGGGCAAAGCCCCCTCATTCCCTGACCACAAGGGTGCTCCGTGGGTACCCTGCTTGGGTGCCTCATTCCCTGACCACAAGGGTGCTCCGTGGGTACCCTGCTTGGGTGCCTCATTCCCTACCCACAAGGGTGCTCCGTGGGTATCCTGCTTGGGTGCCTCATTCCCTAACCACAAGGGTGCTCCGTGGGTACCCTGCTTGGGTGCCTCATTCCCTAACCACAAGGGTGCTCCGTGGGTATCCTGCTTGGGTGCCTCATTCCCTAACCACAAGGGTGCTCCGTGGGTACCCTGCTTGGGTGCCTCATTCCCTAACCACAAGGGTGCTCCGTGGGTACCCTGCTTGGGTGCCTCATTCCCTAACCACAAGGGTGCTCCGTGGGTACCCTGTTTGGGTGCCTCATTCCCTAACCACAAGGGTGCTCCGTGGGTACCCTGCTTGGGTGCCTCATTCCCTAACCACAAGGGTGCTCCGTGGGTACCCTGCTTGGGTGCCTCATTCCCTAACCACAAGGGTGCTCCGTGGGTACCCTGTTTGGGTGCCTCATTCCCTAACCACAAGGGTGCTCCGTGGGTACCCTGCTTGGGTGCCTCATTCCCTAACCACAAGGGTGCTCCGTGGGTACCCTGCTTGGGTGCCTCATTCCCTAACCACAAGGGTGCTCCGTGGGTACCCTGCTTGGGTGCCTCATTCCCTAACCACAAGGGTGCTCCGTGGGTACCCTGCTTGGGTGGAAGTATTCCTGCGCTCCCAGCCAAGATGGTAATGCTTTTTATTACTCTTACCTGGTTGATCCACCTTTGGTGATACCCATTTTGGTTTTGTGGGTCACAGAGTCGGAAGGTAAGTTAACCCATTGCAGGTAGGGTCAGATTGGTTGTGGGTCAGCGGGTCGTGATCTGCCTGACTGGACCCGTGCAGGTCTCCACCCTGTGCATTTTGTCTAAATTTAGCCCCATACACGCCATAGATCATTATTAGATACTGCAGGTATGGATTATTTTTTTGGTTTAAATATGAAAACCATCCAGCAAATGAGTATTACATTCCTCTCCGTTATACCGTCCTCAGCATTTATTCCTGAAATATAATAGCGCACAACAGAACATTCTGAGCAGCGGCAAAATGCAAGCGGGGTGGGACTGGGCCGATGGGACACCGGGAAAACACACAGAGGGCCGGAGCCATTATGGACTCCAGCCATTGTGGGCCCCAGCCATTATGGACTCCAGCCATTGTGGGCTCCAGCCATTATGGACTCCAGTCATTATGGACTCCAGCCATTATGGGCCCCAGCCATTATGGACTCCAGCCATTGTGGGCCCCAGCCATTATGGACTCCAGCCATTATGGGCCCCAGCCATTATGGACTCCAGCCATTGTGGGCCCCAGCCATTATGGGCTCCAGCCATTATGGACTCCAGCCATTATGGGCCCCAGCCATTATGGACTCCAGCCATTATGGGCCCCAGCCATTATGGGCTCCAGCCATTATGGACTCCAGCCATTATGGGCCCCAGCCATTATGGACTCCAGCCATTGTGGGCCCCAGCCATTATGGGCTCCAGCCATTATGGACTCCAGCCATTGTGGGCCCCAGTCATTATGGACTCCAGCCATTGTGGGCTCCAGCCATTATGGGCCTCAGCCATTATAAACTCCAGCCATTGTGGGCCCCAGCCATTATAAACTCCAGCCATTGTGGGCCCCAGCCATTATAAACTCCAGCCATTGTGGGCCCCAGCCATTATAAACTCCAGCCATTGTGGGCCCCAGCCATTATAAACTCCAGCCATTGTGGGCCCCAGCCATTATGGGCCCCACTGACCCCTCCCTCATCCCTTGGTCATGTCTACAAATAAGATCAATGTGGCAGGCAGGGGCCCGGGTGGAGGTTTGCGACTGGGGGGGGGAGGAAGGTCGGCAACTGGGATGGAGGGCCACTGAGGGGGGATAGGCTCTCTGGGCCTCGGATACCCCAGTCCAACTTTGAATACAAGGCGTTGAGGGTCACTTTGAATTCCGGTGCTATCTGCCTTTTGCTACACTGTTTCAGGTGTCGGAACCAGCAGTGCAGGAACTATAAACCCAGTGACAATTTTTAAGGTCCTAGTATGATATTTTCATTTTTTTAGGGCAAAATCGGGGGGAGGAAGAGATCCCCAACAATAATACCAAGGCAGAGGGTTTGGCTGAGTGCCCATAGGCCTCCCGATGTGGCTACAGACCCGGAACTCTCTGCAGGTTCCTTTCTCGTACGCAGAGACGCACTATTTCTCTCTCAGGCTTGTAACAAGGGAACAAATCAGTCAATTTCACTTTTCATATTATTGATAGCTCAAACATTTCCGTTGTACAAATCATTACAGCGAGATCCTGCAAACCCATTCATCTGGAACACCCTATGGAATTGCCACAGACGCCGCTTCTGAAGAACTTCTTAAAGGGATTCTGTCTTCCTCGTCTCTCGCTTTTTTCCCCCTAATTGTTCCATTTCATGTCATTCACAGGGTTTAACGACTTCTTTTGTTTCCTCTTATGTCCTTTGATACAGTTCCATATTCCCAAGGAAAATGGTGGAGTATTTCAGTTATCCACTCATAGATCCAGGGCAATATAATTAATATCATGTATAATATTGCACTTAACTGGCCATCAGGGTGGCTCCATAAGAAGCCAATAAGGCTAGCTGTATTTTGGGGCTGTGGCAAGAAACCTACACAAACATGGGGAGCAGACAGGGCTCTGGTTGAACTGAATTATGGGCCTTTAGCCCTCATACTTGAAAAACAGCAAAAGCTCAGCACTCACCCCAAATCCCCCCCTAACTGGCCTTCAGGCTGGGCCCCCTTAGCCCATAACAAGGTTACAGATATATAGAAACATTGGGGTAACAGTCACCCTGCTATAGTTCCAGGGGTACCCAGGGCACAAATAAGCACTCACCCCAAATCCCCCCCTAACTGGCCTTCAGGCTGGGCCCCCTTAGCCCATAACAAGGTTACAGATATATAGAAACATTGGGGGTAACAGTCACCCCGCTATAGTTCCAGGGGTACCCAGGGCACAAATAAGCACTCACCCCAAATCCCCCCCTAACTGGCCTTCAGGCTGGGCCCCCTTAGCCCATAACAAGGTTACAGATATATAGAAACATTGGGGTAACAGTCACCCTGCTATAGTTCCAGGGGTACCCAGGGCACAAATAAGCACTCACCCCAAATCCCCCCCTAACTGGCCTTCAGGCTGGGCCCCCTTAGCCCATAACAAGGTTACAGATATATAGAAACATTGGGGTAACAGTCACCCCGCTATAGTTCCAGGGGTACCCAGGGCACAAATAAGCACTCACCCCAAATCCCCCCCTAACTGGCCTTCAGGCTGGGCCCCCTTAGCCCATAACAAGGTTACAGATATATAGAAACATTGGGGTAACAGTCACCCTGCTATAGTTCCAGGGGTACCCAGGGTACAAATAAGCACTCACCCCAAATCCCCCCCTAACTGGCCTTCAGGCTGGGCCCCCTTAGCCCATAACAAGGTTACAGATATATAGAAACATTGGGGTAACAATCACCCTGCTATAGTTCCAGTGACCATGACCATTATATCATAATACAGTTTTTGTATAAATTTCTACTAAATGGAGATATTTCTGCTCTTTATGAAGAGAAATACAGGTCTTTTATTACTTATACTTGGCCTTGTAACCCAGAAGCTACAGACAACACACTGTACACAGGCCATTGCCTTGCAAAAAATGAAAGGAAAGTAATAGAAATATGTGCTCATTGGAGCAATAGTGGGAGGAGTTCCTTTCGGCCAAGAATGTGTCCTACTTGTTGGTAGGCACCCCACAGTGATTCTGATTGGTAAACTGGGACCTCCTGGGTAGTCTCTTGTTACAGGAGCTCCCCATCTTGGATTTTGTTAGAAGTGTCATTGGCACTGCACATGCTCAGTGGGCTCTGGGCAGCTGTGAAGGTTAAGCTTAGGGGTCATCACAAATTATCAATTATACAGTATATTGTGCGTCGGTCCCTAAGCTGGGGTAAGTGCCAGCAGCACAAAGCATGGGCAGGGAATCAGCAGAAAAGAAGATGGGGGGCTACTGGGGCATCTTTGGGGGCACAGATCTTCATTGGTTAAGGGCCTGGCATTGCCTTTGGCTGGTATTAAAGCCCAAAACATAATGTACAACATTTCTGCGCTACTTCTTTAGTTTTCCTTTACAAAAACTGTCCCTGGTTGTCACCTTGCCTTGAGGCCAGAGTCCATCTGGGGTACTCAGAGCCCACCACCCAGTCACCTAAGGGCCCCACCACCCAGTCACCTAAGGGCCCCACTACCCAGTCACCTAAGGGCCCCACTACCCAGTCACCTAAGGGCCCCACCACCCAGTCACCTAAGGGCCCCACCACCCAGTCACCTAAGGGCCCCACCACCCAGTCACCTAAGGGCCCCACCACCCAGTCACCTAAGGGCCCCACCACCCAGTCACCACCAAACCCTGCTTCAGCTGCACCCCCAAACACCACTGTTCACTGCACTACTTTGCTGCACTACTTACACTGGTGTCAAAAATTAAAGATGGCCGTGCTTTCCACTGTGGAACACATGGCCATCTTTCATTTATAACAGTAGAGCAGCAGGGCAGGAGTAGTGGTAGCTGGGGGCAGCTGGCTAGCATCTGGGCACAAAAGGGTCGGGGCAGATCAGGACTTTTCCCAGTAACCCGATGGGCCAGTCCAACCCTGCTTGTGGCAGAACCAGCAATAGTCATATGGATATTGGGTTGTGGGCACTTAGGGGAACTTACACACATGGAGCTATTTGCCCGGCAGGCCTAATACTAAAGGTTCCGTGGCAGAGCCGCGTGCGTTTTATTGCTTTCCTATTGAGAAAATATAGGTCAAGTTTGAAACCAATAAGCTCCAGATCTATATCATTAGGAGACAAGATGGATACGTAACAAAACTGCCGCATCATCAAGTCCCTTTGTCTAAACAGGACAAAGCCAATACGCGTTAATGACCAGATAGCGACGCGGTTGGGAAAATTAACAATATAGGGAATAATGTCCCATAAATGAGAGCTGAAGCCTCCTGTATAGAGGGGAGAACGTGATGAGAGAGCGATGCTCGGCGTTATCTCTCCCGCTCAGCCCCCTAACACTTAGCGCCTCGGAAGGGAATGAAATCCATTATGGTCTATGGGCATCAGAAGCGCATTAATGTCTATTGGTGTCAGAATGAATTGCAACTGCAGAGCTACAGTAGTGCTGAGCGCCAATAATTAGTAAATAAATGGTGCCCCCGGCCTTTGCGGATTCACCCTAATGGTATAATTGATGGTTAGTTACATCGGCCCTAACCTCCACGTACGTAGAAACGCCTGATTCTCTCTTATGGCTTCCTATGCTTTCCATACACACCAGCTCCATGCCGCCATGATACATGCTCAACACATATATGGGTGCTCATTGGTGGCCTCAGTAGGGTTCTGGAGCAAAATGTCTGCCAAACACCCATACACCACCCCATCAATATTCTAAATCCCACCCTACCATCATATCATCGCCTTCTTCTCACCTTGGTCACTTCTCAACAAAATCAAGGCCCCTGAGTATCTCTGAGTATAGCAACCAGTTAGGGTTGGACTGGCCCAGTGGGAAGCCAGCCGGCCCCGACCACAACCTCCATCTTTAATTTTAAACAGTAAGTAGCGCAGTGGAACAGGAGCTGCGGTGGCGGAGTGGGGAGTGGCGGTGGATGGTTAATGGGCCCTTGAGTCTATGCTTGCCACCTTTAGTCTTTGGCAACTCTGAGCAGGGGGTGGGTCGTTCACATCACAGGGGCGGGATGGACAATGTTGTGGGCGTGGACAGTGACATCAGGGGTGGAGTTATGATGCGGTGATTGGCGATGAGCCACATCAAGAGGCAGTTTTGTCCCGGGCAGCCCTCCTGAAACCTGGGTAGGTGGCAACCCTACTTGACTTGAGTACTTACTGGGGGCTGGGTACCCCAGTCCGCACTGTACCTCCATGTAATTCCGCTCTTGCCAAAGTAAATAACTCCCTCCCACCCAACTTTTATCATTTCTTGAGTAATGAAAACAAATAATCATTGTTGGCCTTGTCTATGGATACTCCAGTTGTTTCTGCCCGCCAAGTGTAGAGTGGCGGTGGATGGCTAATGGGCCCTTGAGTCTATGGATGCCACCTTCAGTCTTTGGCAACTCTGGGCAGGGGGTGGGTCAGTCACGTCACAGGCGCAGGATGGACAACGTTGTGGGCGTGAAAAGTGACATCAGGGGCGGAGTTATGATGTGGTGATTGGCGATGAGCCACATCAAGAGGCAGTTTTGACCTGGGCAGCCCTCCTGAAACCTGGGCAACCCTACTTGAGTTGGGTCCGGGTACCCCAATCCGACTCTGCAACCCCTGCACCTCCATGTAATTCCGCTCTTGCCAAAATAAATAACTCCCTCCCACCCAACTTTTATCATTTCTTGAGTAATGAAAACAAAAAATCACTGTTGGCCTTGTCTATGGATACTCCAGTAGTTCCTGCCCCCCAAGGGTAGGGGGTGGGTCGTTCATGTCACAGGGGCAGGATGGACAACGTTGTGGGCGTGAACAGTGACATCAGGGGTGGAGTTATGATGTGGTGATTGGCAATGAGCCACATCAAGAGGCAGTTTTGACCTGTTCAGCTCTCCTGAAACCTTTGTAATGAAAACAAATAATCATTGTTGGCCTTGTCTATGGATACTTCAGTTGTTTCTGCCCCCCAAGTGGGGAGTGGCGGTGGATGGCTAATGGGCCCTTGAGTCTATGGTTGCCACCTTCAGTCTTCGGCAACTCTGGGAAGGGGGTGGGTCAGTCACGTTACAGGGGCGGGATGGACAACGTTGTGGGTGTGAACAGTGACATCAGGGGCGGAGTTATGATGTGGTGATTGGCAATGAGCCACATCAAGAGGCAGTTTTGACCTGTTCAGCTCTCCTGAAACCTTGGTAGGTGGCAACCCTACTTGAGTTGGGTACTTGCTGGGGCCCTGGTACCCCAATCCAACACTGCAACCACCGCACCTGCATGTAATTGGGTACTTACTGGGGGCTGGGTACCCCAGTCCGCACTGCACCTCCATGTAATTCTGCTCTTGCCAAAATAAATAACTCCCTCCCACCCAACTTTTATCCCTTCTTGAGTAATGAAAACAAATAATCATTGTTGGCCTTGTCTATGGATACTCCAGTTGTTTCTGCCCCCCAAGTGGGGAGTGGCGGTGGATGGCTGATGGGCCCTCGAGTCTATGGATGCCACCTTCAGTCTTCGGCAACTCTGGGCAGGGGGTGGGTCGTTCACGTCACAGGGGTGGGATGGACAACGTTGTGGGCGTGAACAGTGACAGGGGTGGAGCTATGATGTGGTGATTGACAATGAGCCACATCAAGAGGCAGTTTTGACCCATTCAGCTCTCCTGAGACCTGGGTAGGTGGCAACCCTACTTGAGTTGGGTACTTGCTGGGGCCCGGGTACCCCAATCCAACACTGCAACCACCGCACCTCCATGTAATTGGGTACTTGCTGGAGCCCGGGTACCCCAATCCAACACTGCAACCACCGCACCTCCATGCAATTGGGTACTTGCTGGGGCCCGGGGACCCCAATCCAACACTGCAACCACCGCACCTCCATGCAATTGGGTACTTGCTGGGGCCCGGGTACCCCAATCCAACACTGCAACCACCGCACCTCCATGCAATTGGGTACTTGCTGGGGCCCGGGTACCCCAATCCAACACTGCAACCACCGCACCTCCATGCAATTGGGTACTTGCTGGAGCCCGGGTACCCCAATCCAACACTGCAACCACCGCACCTCCATGCAGTTGGGTACTTGCTGGGGCCCGGGTACCCCAATCCAACACTGCAACCACCGCACCTCCATGCAGTTGGGTACTTGCTGGGGCCCGGGGACCCCAATCCAACACTGCAACCACCGCACCTCCATGCAGTTGGGTACTTGCTGGGGCCCGGGTACCCCAATCCAACACTGCAACCACCGCACCTCCATGCAATTGGGTACTTGCTGGGGCCCGGGTACCCCAATCCAACACTGCAACCACCGCACCTCCATGCAATTGGGTACTTGCTGGGGCCCGGGTACCCCAATCCAACACTGCAACCACCGCACCTCCATGCAATTGGGTACTTGCTGGGGCCTGGGTACCCCAATCCAACACTGCAACCACCGCACCTCCATGCAATTGGGTACTTGCTGGGGCCTGGGTACCCCAATCCAACACTGCAACCACCGCACCTCCATGCAGTTGGGTACTTGCTGGGGCCCGGGTACCCCAATCCAACACTGCAACCACCGCACCTCCATGCAGTTGGGTACTTGCTGGGGCCCGGGGACCCCAATCCAACACTGCAACCACCGCACCTCCATGCAGTTGGGTACTTGCTGGGGCCCGGGGACCCCAGTCCGCACTGCACCTCCATGTAATTCTGCTCTTGCCAAAATAAATAACTCCCTCCCACCCAACTTTTATCATTTCTTGAGTAATGAAAACAAATAATCATTGTTGGCCTTGTCTATGGATACTCCAGTTGTTTCTGCCCCCCTAAGGGTGCAACCACATCAACATACAAAGCAAACCGCGTTCAGACTACTGATGCCAAGGACACATCTGGGCACGGTGACTTGTCTCTAGGCCTGTAAATGTCACCTCAATGAGCCCAATCAGCAGCAGCAAAGCCGGTAGGTGTTGTGAGTTTGAGAAGAAAGGAGACAGGGGAGAGCACCCCCCCACCTTAAAGTGGAGTAGCAAAGCTGCCAACCAGGGAACCATGAGCAATTCATCTCAGCACTAGGAATGCCAACAGCTCAGACTGTCAGAACCTGGCTCAATATATGGAAATGAAGCTTTGAAAGTCTGGTGCCGTGGGATCCGTCTTTGGAGCTCCCTAATACCTTCATAATGCATGGGTAGCACCCCCCCCCCGCACCCCCCCGCCCACGGAACCAGCCCTCCCCAGGCACCCAGCACAAGAAATAAGCAGATGGGAAAAAAGTTTGGGAATGAGAAAGTAAAGAAAGAAAGAAATATATATATATATATATATATGGAGCGATATCTGCGCTGGGGCTGGAACGGTAGAGAAATGGGGAGATGGTGAAGCCGGAGAGGGACAGTAGGCACTGACTACGTGAATACTGGGAAAGGCAGGTAATAAAAAGAGCATGGAGTGAACTTTCCCAGGGATAAATAATTCAACTGCCTGAAAGGAACGCACCGTGCTGGGCCCACAGTGCCGAACAGCCCGTATAGATACGTGGGGAAGTAATGTGCGCCCAACATTAGCCATACTCCGACTGTTCCTACCTATGGAAACAGTATAGCACCTCTCTCCCATACAGATATACAGAGAAGGAATGTTCTGGGCACACAATAAGCTGTACCCCCATACTGTACTGTCTAAGGGAAACACTATGGCACCTCCCTCCCATATGTATAAATACAAATATACAGAGAAGGAATGTTCTGGGCACACAATAAGCTGTACCCCCATACTGTACTGTCTAAGGGAAACACTATGGCACCTCCCTCCCATATGTATAAATACAAATATACAGAGAAGGAATATTCTGGGCACACAATAAGCTGTACCCCCATACTGTACTGTCTAAGGGAAACACTATGGCACCTCCCTCCCATATGTATAAATACAAATATACAGAGAAGGAATGTTCTGGGCACACAATAAGCTGTACCTTTATTCTGCACAACATGGCAGCTCCTACCCATAGGCAGCAGGGGAGAGAGCAAGCAAGGCAGAGATGGCTATGAGGAAAGTAGACACCAACTGTGATTAAATTTACTGAAAGAGATTGTGGGAACAAGTCAAAGCAAAAGAGAAAAAGACATGAAAGAAGGTGACAGGGAATGGCTGCAGATTGGCGACAACAGGAAAGATTGAGATATATAAAGATTAACCCTTAAGAGAATCCCGGTGCTTAATGTATTGCACAGCCCCATGGTACAAGATAAACAGACAGGGGGGAGATGGGCGGGGGAGCAACAGAGGGTGGGAGAGCCAAACTGCAGGTCTAGGGAGGCTGAGTGATAAAGGGACATTAAACAAGATGGTGCGAGAGAGAGAGAGAGAGACAGAGACAGAGATAGACAGAGAGAGAGAGAGACAGAGAGAGAGAGACAGAGAGAGAGAGACAGAGAGAGAGAGAGAGAGAGAGAGAGAGAATGGGGAAGGGGGAGACAGGGCCAAAGAGAGGGAGCATGAAAGAGAGAGCAAAACAAGTAGAAAATGAGACAGGAGTCAGTCTCCATAGGGGGCAGCAGGGAGGCACGATTACATTATAGATTAAGGATATCTGGGCTCCCCTATCCCCTGGCAGCTGCACAGAAAGGCAGAGCAAAGCTTTGTGCATTCTTGAAAGCGCTCAGCAAGGAGCCCCCGGGGTAACAAACAAGCAATCACACACGGACCCACACACGGATACACACACGGACCCACACACACGGATACACACACGGACCCACACACACACACGGATACACACACGGACACACACACACACACACGGATACACACACGGACACACACACACACACACACACACACGGATACACACGGACACACACACACACGCGGATACACACGGACACACACACGGACCCACACACACACACGGACACACACACTGACACACACACACGGATACACACACGCTATTTCCCCAGCACCGCAATCACACATACCTACTCCCACTCACTCACAGCATTTGGCTCTGGCTGTAAGCTCTGCTGCCCAGTAATCCCCCCGGCTGCCCTGCTAGGCTGGCGTATAACCCAGGCCAATGCCCTAGTGTGCCAGCGATTACCCAGGCCAATGTCCTAGTGTGCCAGCGATTACCCAGGCCAATGTCCTAGTGTGCCAGCAATTACCCAGGCCAATGCCCTAGTGTGGCAGCAATTACCCAGGCCAATGCCCTAGTGTGGCAGCAATTACCCAGGCCAATGCCCTAGTGTGGCAGCAATTACCCAGGCCAATGCCCTAGTGTGGCAGCGATTACCCAGGCCAATGTCCTAGTGTGCCAGCGATTACCCAGGCCAATGTCCTAGTGTGCCAGCGATTACCCAGGCCAATGCCCTAGTGTGCCAGCGATTACCCAGGCCAATGTCCTAGTGTGCCAGCGATTACCCAGGCCAATGCCCTAGTGTGCCAGCGATTACCCAGGCCAATGTCCTAGTGTGCCAGCGATTACCCAGGCCAATGCCCTAGTGTGCCAGCGATTACCCAGGCCAATGCCCTAGTGTGCCAGCGATTACCCAGGCCAATGCCCTAGTGTGCCAGCGATTACCCAGGCCAATGTCCTAGTGTGCCAGCGATTACCCAGGCCAATGCCCTAGTGTGCCAGCGATTACCCATTCCAATGCCCTAGTGTGCCAGCGATTACCCAGGCCAATGCCCTAGTGTGCCAGCGATTACCCAGGCCAATGCCCTAGTGTGCCAGCGATTACCCAGGCCAATGTCCTAGTGTGCCAGCGATTACCCAGGCCAATGTCCTAGTGTGCCAGCGATTACCCAGGCCAATGTCCTAGTGTGCCAGCGATTACCCAGGCCAATGCCCTAGTGTGCCAGCGATTACCCAGGCCAATGTCCTAGTGTGCCAGCGATTACCCAGGCCAATGCCCTAGTGTGCCAGCGATTACCCAGGCCAATGTCCTAGTGTGCCAGCGATTACCCAGGCCAATGCCCTAGTGTGCCAGCGATTACCCAGGCCAATGTCCTAGTGTGCCAGCGATTACCCAGGCCAATGCCCTAGTGTGCCAGCGATTCCCCAGGCCAATGTCCTAGTGTGCCAGCGATTACCCAGGCCAATGCCCTAGTGTGCCAGCGATTACCCAGGCCAATGTCCTAGTGTGCCAGCGATTACCCAGGCCAATGCCCTAGTGTGCCAGCGATTACCCAGGCCAATGCCCTAGTGTGCCAGCGATTACCCAGGCCAATGCCCTAGTGTGCCAGCGATTACCCAGGCCAATGCCCTAGTGTGCCAGCGATTACCCATTCCAATGCCCTAGTGTGCCAGCGATTACCCAGGCCAATGCCCTAGTGTGCCAGCGATTACCCAGGCCAATGCCCTAGTGTGCCAGCGATTACCCAGGCCAATGTCCTAGTGTGCCAGCGATTACCCAGGCCAATGTCCTAGTGTGCCAGCGATTACCCAGGCCAATGTCCTAGTGTGCCAGCGATTACCCAGGCCAATGCCCTAGTGTGCCAGCGATTACCCAGGCCAATGTCCTAGTGTGCCAGCGATTACCCAGGCCAATGCCCTAGTGTGCCAGCGATTACCCAGGCCAATGTCCTAGTGTGCCAGCGATTACCCAGGCCAATATCCTAGTGTGCCAGCGATTACCCAGGCCAATGCCCTAGTGTGCCAGCGATTACCCAGGCCAATGCCCTAGTGTGCCAGCGATTACCCAGGCCAATGCCCTAGTGTGCCAGCGATTACCCAGGCCAATGCCCTAGTGTGCCAGCGATTACCCAGGCCAATGCCCTAGTGTGCCAGCGATTACCCAGGCCAATGTCCTAGTGTGCCAGCGATTACCCAGGCCAATGCCCTAGTGTGCCAGCGATTACCCAGGCCAATGCCCTAGTGTGCCAGCGATTACCCAGGCCAATGCCCTAGTGTGCCAGCGATTACCCAGGCCAATGTCCTAGTGTGCCAGCGATTACCCAGGCCAATGTCCTAGTGTGCCAGCGATTACCCAGGCCAATGCCCTAGTGTGCCAGCGATTACCAGGCCAATGCCCTAGTGTGCCAGCGATTACCCAGGCCAATGCCCTAGTGTGCCAGCGATTACCCAGGCCAATGTCCTAGTGTGCCAGCGATTACCCAGGCCAATGTCCTAGTGTGCCAGCGATTACCCAGGCCAATGCCCTAGTGTGCCAGCGATTACCCAGGCCAATGCCCTAGTGTGCCAGCGATTACCCAGGCCAATGTCCTAGTGTGCCAGCGATTACCCAGGCCAATGCCCTAGTGTGCCAGCGATTACCCAGGCCAATGCCCTAGTGTGCCAGCGATTACCCATTCCAATGCCCTAGTGTGCCAGCGATTACCCAGGCCAATGCCCTAGTGTGCCAGCGATTACCCAGGCCAATGCCCTAGTGTGCCAGCGATTACCCAGGCCAATGTCCTAGTGTGCCAGCGATTACCCAGGCCAATGTCCTAGTGTGCCAGCGATTACCCAGGCCAATGTCCAAGTGTGCCAGCGATTACCCAGGCCAATGCCCTAGTGTGCCAGCGATTACCCAGGCCAATGCCCTAGTGTGCCAGCGATTACCCAGGCCAATGTTCTAGTGTGCCAGCGATTACCCAGGCCAATGTCCTAGTGTGCCAGCGATTACCCAGGCCAATGCCCTAGTGTGCCAGCGATTACCCAGGCCAATGCCCTAGTGTGCCAGCGATTACCCAGGCCAATGCCCTAGTGTGCCAGCGATTACCCAGGCCAATGCCCTAGTGTGCCAGCGATTACCCAGGCCAATGTCCTAGTGTGCCAGCGATTACCCAGGCCAATGCCCTAGTGTGCCAGCGATTACCCAGGCCAATGCCCTAGTGTGCCAGCGATTACCCAGGCCAATGCCCTAGTGTGCCAGAGATTACCCAGGCCAATGCCCTAGTGTGCCAGCGATTACCCAGGCCAATATCCTAGTGTGCCAGCGATTACCCAGGCCAATGCCCTAGTGTGCCAGCGATTACCCAGGCCAATGCCCTAGTGTGCCAGCGATTACCCAGGCCAATGCCCTAGTGTGCCAGCGATTACCCAGGCCAATGTCCTAGTGTGCCAGCGATTACCCAGGCCAATGCCCTAGTGTGCCAGCGATTACCCAGGCCAATGCCCTAGTGTGCCAGCGATTACCCAGGCCAATGCCCTAGTGTGCCAGCGATTACCCAGGCCAATGCCCTAGTGTGCCAGCGATTACCCAGGCCAATGTCCTAGTGTGCCAGCGATTACCCAGGCCAATGTCCTAGTGTGCCAGCGATTACCCAGGCCCAATGCCCTAGTGTGCCAGCGATTACCCAGGCCAATGCCCTAGTGTGCCAGCGATTACCCAGGCCAATGTCCTAGTGTGCCAGCGATTACCCAGGCCAATGTCCTAGTGTGCCAGCCATTACCCAGGCCAATGCCCTAGTGTGCCAGCGATTACCCAGGCCAATGCCCTAGTGTGCCAGCGATTACCAAGGCCAATGTCCTAGTGTGCCAGCGATTACCCAGGCCAATGCCCTAGTGTGCCAGCGATTACCCAGGCCAATGTCCTAGTGTGCCAGCGATTACCCAGGCCAATGTCCTAGTGTGCCAGCGATTACCCAGGCCAATGCCCTAGTGTGCCAGCGATTACCCAGGCCAATGCCCTAGTGTGCCAGCGATTACCCAGGCCAATGCCCTAGTGTGCCAGAGATTACCCAGGCCAATGCCCTAGTGTGCCAGCGATTACCCAGGCCAATATCCTAGTGTGCCAGCGATTACCCAGGCCAATGCCCTAGTGTGCCAGCGATTACCCAGGCCAATGCCCTAGTGTGCCAGCGATTACCCAGGCCAATGCCCTAGTGTGCCAGCGATTACCCAGGCCAATGTCCTAGTGTGCCAGCGATTACCCAGGCCAATGCCCTAGTGTGCCAGCGATTACCCAGGCCAATGCCCTAGTGTGCCAGCGATTACCCAGGCCAATGCCCTAGTGTGCCAGCGATTACCCAGGCCAATGTCCTAGTGTGCCAGCGATTACCCAGGCCAATGTCCTAGTGTGCCAGCGATTACCCAGGCCAATGCCCTAGTGTGCCAGCGATTACCCAGGCCAATGCCCTAGTGTGCCAGCGATTACCCAGGCCAATGTCCTAGTGTGCCAGCGATTACCCAGGCCAATGTCCTAGTGTGCCAGCCATTACCCAGGCCAATGCCCTAGTGTGCCAGCGATTACCCAGGCCAATGCCCTAGTGTGCCAGCGATTACCAAGGCCAATGTCCTAGTGTGCCAGCGATTACCCAGGCCAATGCCCTAGTGTGCCAGCGATTACCCAGGCCAATGTCCTAGTGTGCCAGCGATTACCCAGGCCAATGTCCTAGTGTGCCAGCGATTACCCAGGCCAATGCCCTAGTGTGCCAGCGATTACCCAGGCCAATGCCCTAGTGTGCCAGCGATTACCCAGGCCAATGTCCTAGTGTGCCAGCGATTACCCAGGCCAATGTCCTAGTGTGCCAGCCATTACCCAGGCCAATGCCCTAGTGTGCCAGCGATTACCCAGGCCAATGCCCTAGTGTGCCAGCGATTACCAAGGCCAATGCCCTAGTGTGCCAGCGATTACCCAGGCCAATGCCCTAGTGTGCCAGCGATTACCCAGGCCAATGCCCTAGTGTGCCAGCGATTACCCATGCCAATGCCCTATTGTGCCAGCGATTACCCAGGCCAATGCCCTAGTGTGCCAGCTATTAAGCCTGACTCTTGTGCGGCCAGAGGGGCCTGGGAAGCAGCTAAGCCGCCCCGGAGTATGGGAATTGCCCTTTGTGCTTAGCGGACGCAGCTCACTTGGCATCGGCGCACCCGGGGCCCTGGGTCATTTCCAGAGATTTTCCCAGCTTAAGGGGATACCCAGCCCACCAATCAAATGATCTCCCTCACCTCCCCAGTCTGTTTCTTTACCTGTAGGCTTAATGGCTCTGTTGGATCCTATAACAGAAGCATGGGTTAAAGCCTCCCTCCTGCCTAACCGAGGCATCTACTCATGTCACTGTTATTAATGTTGGTTTATTCACTATCCAGGGTCTGGCTCTGGCAGGGCCGATATCAGAAATCACAGGGCCCCTCACAGCAAAATTTTCTGGGTCCTCCTCCCACACCCTCCTCCCTCAATTATGAGCCCTGAGGAAGGCTTTCCCCCATGACCCCCTAACAGTGCTGGCTAGGGTGCCACTAACGGTGCTGGCCATGGACCCCCTAATGGTACTGGCCAGGGCCCCCCTAACTGTGCTGGCCAGGGACCCCCTAACAGTGCTGGCCAGGGACCCCTTGCAGTGCTGGCCAGGGCCCCCCTAACGGTGCTGGCCAGGGCCCCCCTTACAGTGCTGGCCAGGGACCCTCTTACAGTGCTGGCTAGGGACCCCCTAATGGTGCTGGCCAGGGCCCCCCTAACGGTGCTGGCCAGGGCCCCCCTTACAGTGCTGGCCAGGGAGCCCCTAATGGTGCTGGCCAGAGCCCCCCTAATAGTACTGAACAAGGCCCCCTTACAGTGCTGGCCAGGGAACCCTAATAGTACTGGCCAAGGACCCCCTAATAGTGCTTGCCAGGGCCAGCTGTACAGTGCTGGCCAGGGACCCCCTAACAGTGCTGGCCAGGGACCTCCTAATAGTGCTAGCCAGGGCCCCCCTAATGGTGCTGGCCAGGGCCCCCCTTACAGTGCTGGCCAGGGCCCCCCTTACAGTGCTGGCCAGGGACCCCCTTAGAGTGCTGGCCAGGGCCCCCCTAATGGTGCTGGCCAGGGACCCCCTTACAGTGCTTGCCAGGGCACCCCTAACAGTGCTCGCCAGAGCCCCCCTAATAGTACTGAACAAGGACCCCCTTACAGTGCTGGCCAGGGCCTCCCTAATAGTGCTCGCCAGGGCCCCCCTAATAGTGCTGAACAAGGACCCCCTTACAGTGCTGGCCAGGGCCTCCCTAATAGTGCTCGCCAGGGCCCCCCTAATAGTGCTGAACAAGGACCCCCTTACAGTGCTGGCCAGAGCCCCCCTAATAGTACTGAAAAAGGACCCCCTAACAGTGCTGGCCGGGGACCCCTAATAGTGCGGGCCAAGGACCCCCTAACAGTGCTGGCCAGGGACCCACTTACAGTGCTGGCCAGGGACCTCCTAATAGTGTTGGCCAGAGCCTGCCCTAATTTGCCAGAACCCACAGATTCCCAGTCGGGGCCTGGTCCTGCAAACCCACAGATATGCCCAGGAGCCAAGAAAAGAGCACCAATAAGCAGCCATTGAGGCCCGGGCACTGCACTGTTTGATGCCACTAAGTTCAGGGCGGTGCAACTGGAGGCCAAGGAGCCCAATGTGAAACAGAACATTCACTCGGTAGGAGACCTCATTGGATCATTTATATGCTAAGGATATCGGACTGGGCCAGCGGGGCACCTGGAAAAATCTACATGATACCCAGTCTTCATGGGCCCTACTGACCCCCACCCCGTGCCACCGATCACAGCCGCACAGTTACGGGGGAGAGAGAAGGTACGTGGTGTTGGGTGGGGGATTGCTGGGATGTTGGGTGGGGGACCCTTAAGTTCACAAGTAGGACCCTTGAAGTCAGAGCCACAGCCGACCCTGACAATATCCAGAGCTAATTGCCCCCCCTCTTCACTAATCCCTGACATTCAGACGTGCCTTACCATCTCCTGGTGATTGAACCAATGCTTTCTCCAACCGCACCGTGATTGGGTGCTCATTAACCCTAGCTGGGTCAGCAGGTTGCCTGAGGGAAATGTTTGACTTCTAATTCCTTCTCTAATTATATTAATGCCACTTCCAGGGTCTCTTGCCTTTTCCTTAACTATATTGCAATGACCAATCAGCTCAGAGACCTACTTGCACCCCATGAATACAGTGCTACCTGTGTTTGGCAGTGCTGTATTCACGAGGGACTGGCGGAGAAAGCACAATGGTGTCCCGTAACTCAGGCATCATTCTTGCCCTTTATGATCCCAATTCTATTTCTGTTTGTGCCTGTAAGTAACCCACCCACTTAGATTGTAAGCTCTGTGTGACAGAGACGGTGATGATAAACATACGGTAACACAGATACAGTGGGAATTGCTTTAGAAAGAGGGAGAAATACTAGGAACAAATGAAAGGGATTACCATCAATGCCGGGGGCCGGGGGGGCGCTCCTGCCCCTCCCTGAGCGAGACGCCAATACTCATTCATTTTGCTTTGGCAGGAGACTCCGAACCGTTTTCCGAGCAGCAAAGTGAACCAGTTCCCTGAGTTTCCTGTCGTTTATCATATTGCCAGAAATGTACGAACCGGTGATGAGCTATTAAACACCAGCCAGCGAGGCACCCCCCCCCCTCTCATAGCCTGTACAGAGAGATACCATAAAACTATGGCAGCATAGGGATTCCCCTGTACTAAGCACAATTCAGCAGGAACAGCCCCCTAAGTTTGCTCATAGCCTGTACAGAGAGATACCATAAAACTATGGCACATAGGGATCCCCCTGTACTAAGCACAATTCAGCAGGAACAGCCCCCTAAGTTTGCTCATAGCCTGTACAGAGAGATACCATAAAACTATGGCAGCATAGGGATTCCCCTGTACTAAGCACAATTCAGCAGGAACAGCCCCCTAAGTTTGCTCATAGCCTGTACAGAGAGATACCATAAAACTATGGCAGCATAGGGATTCCCCTGTACTAAGCACAATTCAGCAGGAACAGCCCCCTAAGTTTGCTCATAGCCTGTACAGAGAGATACCATAAAACTATGGCAGCATAGGGATTCCCCTGTACTAAGCACAATTCAGCAGGAACAGCCCCCTAAGTTTGCTCATAGCCTGTACAGAGAGATACCATAAAACTATGGCAGCATAGGGATTCCCCTGTACTAAGCACAATTCAGCAGGAACAGCCCCCTAAGTTTGCTCATAACCTGTACAGAGAGATACCATAAAACTATGGCAGCATAGGGATTCCCCTGTACTAAGCACAATTCAGCAGGAACAGCCCCCTAAGTTTGCTTATAGCCTGTACAGAGAGATACCATAAAACTATGGCAGCATAGGGATTCCCCTGTACTAAGCACAGTCCAGCAGGAACAGCCCCCTAGGTTTACCTATAGCCTCTACAGAGAGATACCTTCAACCCCCCTTTTATTGAGATATTTGTGAATATTCCCCCATGTTTATTTGAAATAATATCTGTATATGGCAATGGCTCTGCCTGGCGAGTAAATAAAGTACTTTGTTATAGAGGGTTAAATTATTATTGTACCGTAACGTAAACTCCCCATTTGATGTATTAATCTCATAAAGTATGGCAAGTCAGTGGCACCTCCACGTGAGCGCGGAAATTACTCTGATAAATCTGCGCATTAGGGAAACGGTAAAAACGTTAGTTTGGAATTTAGTAGATTGGGAAGTTTGTAAATGGAATAAAAGCCTTCGATCCCTCCTGTAAAATAATTGCTTTTCCTGAGCTGGAGCTGTAAAGCCGGTGAGTGCTGGGTATTCAGCCGCTGGGGGGCTAAGGGCAGAGCTTTGGGGCTGGTCCCCACCTGCAGCTGGCTGGAAAGCAAGCTAATCATTGATTGGTTGCTATGGGTTACTGCCTAGGTGCAGGTTTGCCCAGTGTTCATAAATGAGTTTCTGTGAAAAATGTTTAAATAATGTATTATTTAATGGGGCCTCTGTTCTCTGTAAAGGGGTGGCTTACTTTTAGTTCGTTACAGAATAGCAGCTTTGCAATTGGTCTTCATTATTTATCATTTATGATTAATTTGCCTGCCTCTCCTGACTCCTTCCAGCTTTCAAATGGGGGTCACTGACCCCGGCAGCCTAAAAACTATTGCTCTGTGAGGCTACAATTTTATTGTTATTGTTACTTTGTATTACTTGTCTTTCTATTTAGGCCCTCCTCTATTCATATTGCTGTCTCTCTTTCAAACCACTGCCTGGTTGCTAGGTTAAATTGGGCACTAGCAACCAAATAGCTGCAGAAATTTTTATATAGGGTCTATATATAGATATGGCCCTGTCTGTAGCAGGGGGAACGGGCCTTTATAGGGTCTATATATAGATACGGCCCTGTCTGTAGCAGGGGGAACGGGCATTTATAGGGTCTATATATAGATACAGCCCTGTCTGTAGCTATATATAGATACGGCCCTGTCTGTAGCAGGGGGAACGGGCCTTTATAGGGTCTATATATAGATACGGCCCTGTCTGTAGCAGGGGGAACGGGCATTTATAGGGTCTATATATAGATACGGCCCTGTCTGTAGCAGGGGGAACGGGCATTTATAGGGTCTATATATAGATACGGCCCTGTCTGTAGCAGGGGGAACGGGCCCTATATAGGGTCTATATATAGATACGGCCCTGTCTGTAGCAGGGGGAACGGGCCCTATATAGGGTCTATATATATAGATACGGCCCTGTCTGTAGCAGGGGGAACGGGCCCTATATAGGGTCTATAAATAGATACGGCCCTGTCTGTAGCAGGGGAAACGGGCCCTATATAGGGTCTATAAATAGATACGGCCCTGTCTGTAGCAGGGGAAACGGGCCCTATATAGGGTCTATATACAGATACGGCCCTGTCTGTAGCAAGGGGGAACGGGCCCTATATAGGGTCTATATATAGATACGGCCCTGTCTGTAGCAGGGGGAACGGGTCCTATATAGGGTCTATAGATAGATAGAGCCCTGTCTGTAGCAGGGGGAACGGGCCCTATATAGGGTCTATATATAGATACGGCTCTGTCTGTAGCAGGGGGAACGGGCCCTATATAGGGTCTATATATAGATACGGCCCTGTCTGTAGCAGGGGGAACGGGCCCTAAATAGGGTCTATAAATAGATACGGCCCTGTCTGTAGCAGGGGGAACGGGCCCTAAATAGGGTCTATAAATAGATACGGCCCTGTCTGTAGCAGGAGGAACGGGCCCTATATAGGGTCTATACATAGATACGGCCCTGTCTGTAGCAGGGGGAGCGGGCCCTATAGAGGGTCTATACATAGATACGGCCCTGTCTGTAGCAGGGGGAACGGGCCCTATATAGGGTCTATACATAGATACGGCCCTGTCTGTAGCAGGGGGAACGGGCCCTATATAGGGTCTATACATAGATACGGCCCTGTCTGTAGCAGGGGGAGCGGGCCCTATAGAGGGTCTATACATAGATACGGCCCTGTCTGTAGCAGGGGGAACGGGCCCTATATAGGGTCTATACATAGATACGGCCCTGTCTGTAGCAGGGGGAACGGGCCCTATATAGGGTCTATATATAGATACGGCCCTGTCTGTAGCAGGGGGAACGGGCCCTATATAGGGTCTATATACAGATATGGCCCTGTCTGTAGCAGGGGGAACGGGCCCTAAATAGGGTCTATACATAGATACGGCCCTGTCTGTAGCAGGGGAAACGGGCCCTATATAGGGTCTATAAATAGATACGGCCCTGTCTGTAGCAGGGGAAATGGGCCCTATATAGGGTCTATATACAGATACGGCCCTGTCTGTAGCAAGGGGGGAACGGGCCCTATATAGGGTCTATATACAGATACGGCCCTGTCTGTAGCAAGGGGGAACGGGCCCTATATAGGGTCTATATACAGATACGGCCCTGTCTGTAGCAAGGGGGAACGGGCCCTATATAGGGTCTATATACAGATATGGCCCTGTCTGTAGCAGGGGGAACGGGCCCTATATAGGGTCTATATATAGATACGGCTCTGTCTGTAGCAGGGGGAACGGGCCCTATATAGGGTCTATAAAAAGATACGGCCCTGTCTGTAGCAGGGGGAACGGGCCCTAAATAGGGTCTATATATAGATACGGCCCTGTCTGTAGCAGGGGGAACGGGCCCTAAATAGGGTCTATAAAAAGATACGGCCCTGTCTGTAGCAGGGGGAACGGGCCCTAAATAGGGTCTATAAATAGATACGGCCCTGTCTGTAGCAGGAGGAACGGGCCCTATATAGGGTCTATACATAGATACGGCCCTGTCTGTAGCAGGGGGAGCGGGCCCTATAGAGGGTCTATACATAGATACGGCCCTGTCTGTAGCAGGGGGAACGGGCCCTATATAGGGTCTATATATAGATACGGCCCTGTCTGTAGCAGGGGGAACGGGCCCTAAATAGGGTCTATAAAAAGATACGGCCCTGTCTGTAGCAGGGGGAACGGGCCCTAAATAGGGTCTATAAATAGATACGGCCCTGTCTGTAGCAGGAGGAACGGGCCCTATATAGGGTCTATACATAGATACGGCCCTGTCTGTAGCAGGGGGAGCGGGCCCTATAGAGGGTCTATACATAGATACGGCCCTGTCTGTAGCAGGGGGAACGGGCCCTATATAGGGTCTATACATAGATACGGCCCTGTCTGTAGCAGGGGGAACGGGCCCTATATAGGGTCTATACATAGATACGGCCCTGTCTGTAGCAGGGGGAACGGGCCCTATATAGGGTCTATACATAGATACGGCCCTGTCTGTAGCAGGGGGAACGGGCCCTATAGAGGGTCTATACATAGATACGGCCCTGTCTGTAGCAGGGGGGAACGGGCCCTATATAGGGTATATATATAGATACGGCCCTGTCTGTAGCAGGGGGAACGGGCCCTATATACGGTCTATATATAGATACGGCCCTGTCTGTAGCAGGGGGAACGGGCCCTATATAGGGTCTATATATAGATACGGCCCTGTCTGTAGCAGGGGGAACGGGCCCTATATACAGTCTATATATAGATAAGGCCCTGTCTGTAGCAGGGGGAACGGGCCCTAAATAGGGTCTATAAATAGATACGGCCCTGTCTGTAGCAGGAGGAACGGGCCCTATATAGGGTCTATACATAGATACGGCCCTGTCTGTAGCAGGGGGAACGGGCCCTATATAGGGTCTATACATAGATACGGCCCTGTCTGTAGCAGGGGGAACGGGCCCTATATAGGGTCTATACATAGATACGGCCCTGTCTGTAGCAGGGGGAACGGGCCCTATATAGGGTCTATACATAGATACGGCCCTGTCTGTAGCAGGGGGAACGGGCCCTATAGAGGGTCTATACATAGATACGGCCCTGTCTGTAGCAGGGGGGAACGGGCCCTATATAGGGTCTATATATAGATACGGCCCTGTCTGTAGCAGGGGGAACGGGCCCTATATACGGTCTATATATAGATACGGCCCTGTCTGTAGCAGGGGGAACGGGCCCTAAATAGGGTCTATAAATAGATACGGCCCTGTCTGTAGCAGGAGGAACGGGCCCTATAGAGGGTCTATACATAGATACGGCCCTGTCTGTAGCAGGGGGAACGGGCCCTATATAGGGTCTATACATAGATACGGCCCTGTCTGTAGCAGGGGGAACGGGCCCTATATACAGTCTATATATAGATACGGCCCTGTCTGTAGCAGGGGGAACGGGTCCTATATAGGGTCTATAGATAGATACGGCCCTGTCTGTAGCAGGGGGAACGGGCCCTATATAAGGTCTATATATAGATAAGGCCCTGTCTGTAGCAGGGGGAACGGGCCCTATATAGGGTCTATATATAGATACGGCCCTGTCTGTAGCAGGGGGAACGGGCCCTATATAAGGTCTATATATAGATAAGGCCCTGTCTGTAGCAGGGGGAGCGGGCCCTAAATAGGGTCTGTTTATAGATACGGCCCTGTCTGTAGCAGGGGGAACGGGCCCTATATAGGGTCTATATATAGATAAGGCCCTGTCTGTAGCAGGGGGAACGGGCCCTATATACGGTCTATATATAGATAAGGCCCTGTCTGTAGCAGGGGGAACGGGCCCTAAATAGGGTCTATATATAGATACGGCCCTGTCTGTAGCAGGGGGAGCGGCCCTAAATAGGGTCTGTTTATAGATACGGCCCTGTCTGTAGCAGGGGGAACGGGCCCTATATAGGGTCTATATATAGATAAGGCCCTGTCTGTAGCAGGGGGAACGGGCCCTATATAGGGTCTATATATAGATAAGGCCCTGTCTGTAGCAGGGGGAACGGGCCCTATATAAGGTCTATATATAGATACAACCCTGTCTGTAGCAGGGGGAGCAGGCCCTATATAGGGTCTATATATAGATACGGCCCTGTCTGTAGCAGGGGGAACGGGCCCTATATAGGGTCTATATATAGATACAACCCTGTCTGTAGCAGGGGGAGCAGGCCCTATATAGGGTCTATATATAGATACAACCCTGTCTGTAGCAGGGGGAGCAGGCCCTATATAGGGTCTATATATAGATACAACCCTGTCTGTAGCAGGGGGAACGGGCCCTATATAGGGTCTATATATAGATACAACCCTGTCTGTAGCAGGGGGAGCAGGCCCTATATAGGGTCTATATATAGATACAACCCTGTCTGTAGCAGGGGGAACGGGCCCTATATAGGGTCTATATATAGATACATGCAATGCATGGTTAATCTTGGTATATCTATAACTTCCACCCTTACCCTCTCTTGTAGGCACCCTACTGCCCCCGTTCCCTGTCCCACCTACCCACAAACTTGGGACTGAGCCTGAGTCTGATCATTGGAGCTCCAGATTAGCATTAGATATGGCCACCATAAGATATGTTTGGGAGGGGTGGTGTGGCTTTTCACCATTTGCTGCCGGGTTAGAACTAGGGGTAGGCAGCGGAGACTTTGCCCTCAGGCTCCGTTGGGGCAACAATTGTAGTGGAAGAAGGACTGAGAGTTGGGGGTGAGCGTTGTAGCATTTGGACCAAGGAAGGGGACATTTGGCCCTGTACTTAACATTAGCATTAGATATGGCCACCATAAGATATGTTGGGGAGGGGTGGTGTGGCTTTTCACCATTTGCTGCCGGGTTAGAACTAGGGGTAGGCAGCGGAGACTTTGCCCTCAGGCTCCGTTGGGGCAACAATTGTAGTGGAAGAAGGACTGAGAGTTGGGGGTGAGCGTTGTAGCATTTGGACCAAGGAAGGGGACATTTGGCCCTGTACTTAACATTAGCATTAGATATGGCCACCATAAGATATGTTGGGGAGGGGTGGTGTGGCTTTTCACCATTTGCTGCCGGGTTAGAACTAGGGGTAGGCAGCGGAGACTTTGCCCTCAGGCTCCGTTGGGGCAACAATTGTAGTGGTAGAAGGACTGAGAGTTGGGGGTGAGCGTTGTAGCATTTGGACCAAGGAAGGGGACATTTGGCCCTGTACTTAACATTAGCATTAGATATGGCCACCATAAGATATGTTGGGGAGGGGTGGTGTGGCTTTTCACCATTTGCTGCCGGGTTAGAACTAGGGGTAGGCAGCAGAGACTTTGCCCTCAGGCTCCGTTGGGGCAACAATTGGAGTGGAAGAAGGACTGAGCAGAGAGTTGGGGGTGAGGGTGGTAGCATTTGGACCAAGGAAGGGGACATTTGGCCCAGTACTTAACACTACGTGACCTAGCTCTGTTTTGCTTAAGGACATTTCCCAGCATGCATAGTAGAAGACAGTAAAATAGAAAAGCAATAAAGAAAAGCACAAATGCCAGCTCGCCCAAGTTCTTCAGAAGTCACAGAGATCCAGACACCCCCTCATCCAATATAAAGGTCAAGTATTCTGCACCCTGCACCTCTTCATCAACTTCAAACTGGAGCTGCCATTGAGGGTCCTTAGGGCTCTCCTGAAATTGGCTTCAATGGCGGCAGTGCTGGGAGCATTGATGGGGTTTCATGGCTGGACTGTAATAGGCTGGGGCCAAGGCACCCCTAAATGGATGTTTCTTTATGTTTATGTCTCTGCAAAAGGTCTGTCTTTGGAAGTAATAGTATAAGTGTTCTATGAGGGCTTCCAGCAGATTGGAAATGGGCTTTATAGTCTACAATCATCACTCTAAACCTGGTGAGAAGTTCAGAATGTTCTAAAACTAATCTAACTGGGAAAAAAAGGCAAATGCGTTGGCAAAGTTGTAATTTGTTAGTTTGAAAAATATAGCCATCCCCACGCTTGCGCCTCGGCTGCAGGGACCTATTTTATCTTCCCTCCCTTCCAACGAGATTGTCCTCCCAGAGGGCCCCCAGGAACGGGTTAACGCGGAGAAGTTAGCATTTATTATGACATATTTAATGAACATTAATTAAGACAGAAGATGGCAGAATCCCCCAGGCTGACGAAGAAGGAGCTTCTTTAATTATATCAGGAATGAGGGAGAGCGGGTAGAGATTGAGAGGTGGTCAAGGAGCTCGCAGAAGGGGGGAAAAGAAGAATGATGGACTCTGGAGGGAACAGGAAAGGAAGAGAAGGAGAGCAATGAAACGTGCAACTAAATTAATAGAGACAGAAACGGAGGAACATAAACTAAACGCTATGAGGAGATGAAAGACATGAACCAGGAGAGGTAGGATGATAGAAAGCTGAATGGAACGGATGAAATGTCGGAGTCAGACTGGCCTTCCACTACTATCAGATCTCCTGGGGGGCTCAGCCAAGGACTAGTTCCGCCAACACCTGTATTTCCACCATTGGTCTATATGACATCTATTACATTTGCCTACAACTAGTTGTTGAGAGAGTGGGGCCTTCATATCTGGATCTCTGGTGGGACCTAGGAAGCCTAGTCCAACACTGTGTCTTTGGGAATTTGAGCAAATCAAGGATGGTGAGTGCTTCAGGTGGAGAATAATACTAAGATTTATGGAGGCCCCAAAAGAGACCATCTCTTAGATATTCATATATACGTTCTCCAACAAAAAGCCTTCTCTTGGTAGTCTCCCCAGTAAAGATCTCATACTCCTTCCCTGTTGAAAAACAGAAGAGTCCATTAGCTTGAGGCTATGGAGGCCAACTAATGGTTTGAAGTTAGAACAATGGTGGGGATTGATATTTTGACAATACACAGTTGGTCATCCATACTGCTGGGTTCACGTTTCTAACAAATGGAGGGAGGAGATGGTTGAGGTTGCATATTATTTGGGTTCTTGAAGGATCAAACTAAAGCTGGATATACAGGGGCCGATATTGGCAACATCCTTTTAACCTGTGTATGGGGGTTTAGCTTTTGTGATATCACTAGCAGGTTTGGATGAGTTTGGAAATGGCCACCCAATGTCAGTTGGTCTTAATAATAAAGATTTATGGAGACTTAGTCTCCACCAATATTTATGTAGAATTGTAAGCCTTCCACTGATGGCTTGGGTAGCTCCCCCAAACACAAATCTCAGAAGAATTGATGGGCAAGAACTTTGTTGGGTTGAAGATGCTGTGATTCATTATAATTCAGTTGTTGGCCCAGGGACACAGCAATGTCAACCTGCTTTGACCCATCACCTAGGTGGCCAAAAATAGACAAAACATCTGCCCATGCATTGCCAGCTACAGACGCCACATTGGCCACTTTGTGATAGAACTTGGAAGAACACTTTCCCTTTAGCAGGTGTTACGAGTAGGAGAAGGGAAGGAGAGTCCTTCAGGCAGGGGCTGTTACAAGATGGAGTGGGCGTAGACAGGACATAGTGGGCATTGACCAGATGGGACCAGACAGGACAGGACGGAGGGGGCGTAGACCAGGCGAGACTAGACAGAACAAGATGGAGCAGGCGTAGACCAGGCGAGACTAGACAGAACAGGATGGAGCGGGCGTAGACCAGGCGGGACAGGACCAGACAGGACAGAATGGGATGGAGCAGGCGTAGTCCAGACGGGACCAGACAGGACAGGATGGGAGGGAGCAGGCAAGACAAAGATCAGGAGTGAGGAGCAAGGAGCAAGAACAGGAACAAGACAAAGGAGCGAGGAAACAAGACAAGGAGCCAGAACAGGAAACACAAACTAGGGACAGGCCACAGTGCTTAATGTTAACCAATGTTCAGGCAATGAGTGTGAGGAGGGCTGGGCTTAAATAGGGCAGAGTCAGCCCTGATTGGCTGACCCCACCTAGCCAATAAGGCTGCTGGGGTGATGTTACCAAGCCCAGGACACAGGTGAAAGGGAACACAAGGCAATCATCTCTTACTGGCTGCTCTCTTGGCTCAATGGTTATGGAGAGCAGCCACCAACCAGGAGGTCCTGGGATCAAACCCCAGCAGACCCTTACAGCAGGTGCGGTTGAGTTTGGAGTCGTCAACACCTACCCTTTTGGGCTCCATGAGAAGATAAGTAGAAGAGTTGTGCTCCGAAGGGATAGGGAAAATACCAATTACAGCTGAAGGGCAGTGGGCCTGGAATTAATTATGGACAGGGAACTGCAGATGACAGTAGGAAGACGAGTAGAAAGGAAAGGAAGACCTTGACAAGGATGTTACATGGGCATTATGTAAGAATGTGGCATAAGGTTGCCCATAACTACTGCCAGCAACTCATCAGATCATTCGACTATTCTTTCATTATTCAAACTGTGCTCAAATGGCAAAATCCAACTGCTCACGGGTTGCTAGGGGTTACTGTACAAAGAGGAACTTTTGCCTTTATTGTACATAAACCTTTCAGTTCTAAGAAATGAAAGAGGCAGAAATAAGAGATAATTGGACAAGCTGAGTGTAAGTGGCCTACGCTGGCCATACACGCGCGGAATTGTCATACAGTTCAACTGATTCAATCCAAAACGGTATTATTGTCTGCAGGGCTACCTGTGGCCCCTGGGAGCCTTATTAACCCTCTGGTGCAGTTGGCATAGAGCTCAATGGCAGAAGAGATGACCCTATTGAGCATGTTTATTGAGTAGCCCAGCCCATGGGTTGGTTGGTTATTTCCTAATACATCTTCCACCCATGGGTTAGTGGAAGATGCCAAAATTGGTGGAGAATGCGGCCTCCATTCCAACCCTCATCCTCATTTACCCACCTGCCCGACGTCTATGGAACCTGACTGTAAGAACATACTCACGTAGATACACACATACACAGGGAGTACAAGCTATATCTGTGAGCTGTCTCACGAGAGCGCCTTGTCCCTCTGTATTAATGTCACTTTAAGGCACCAGACAGAGCTGAACTAATCACTGGCAAAACCGTGAAAATCCCGTGATTTTCTAGCATGTCTTTATTTTTTATAAGACTTCAGCCCTTCCATCTCCATCTAATAAAACGGGGATTGGAAGCAGCTTACTGTTACAGCCGAGCTTATCGCCACTTTGTAAAATCTTCCCAATTATCCATTAAATCCAGTTGGGGTCAGGATACAAAGTTCCCCTGCTTCAGTCTTGCCAGGGAAGATGTCTGTCTATCATCTATCTATCTATCTGTCTATCATCTATCTATCTGTATCTATCTATCTGTCTATCATCTATCTATCATCTATCTATCTATCTATCTATCTGTCTATCATCTATCTATCTGTATCTATCTATCTGTCTATCATCTATCTATCATCTATCTATCTATCTATCTATCTATCTATCTATCTATCATCTATCTTTTTATCATCTATGTATGTATGTATCTATCTATGTGTCATCAATCTATCTATCTATTTATCATCTATCTATCTATTTATCATCTATCTATCTATCTATCTATCTATCTATCTATCTATCTACGTGTCATCTATCTATCTATTTATCTATCATCTATGTATCTATCTATCTATCATCTATCTTTCTATCTATCTATGTATCTATCTATGTATCTTTCTATCTATCTATGTATCTTTCTATGTATGTATGTATGTATGTATGTATCTATCTATCTATCTATCTATTATCTATCTATCTATCTATCTATCTATCTATCTATCTATCTATCATCTATCTTTCTATCATTCTGTGAATCTATGAATGTATCTATCTATCATCTATCTATCTATCTATCTATCTATCTATCTATGTGTCATTTATCTATCTATGTATCTATCTTTCTATCTATTTATCTATCATCTATCTATCTATCTATCTATCTATCTATCATCTATCTTTCTATCATCTATCTTTCTATCATCTATCTATCTATCTATCTATCTATCATTTATCTATCTATTTATCATCTATCTGTCTATCTATCTATGTATCTATGTATGTATCTATCTATCATCTATCTTTCTATCTATGTATCTATGTATCTATCTATCTATCTATGTATCTATGTATGTATCTATCTATCTATCATCTATCTTTCTATCTATCTATGTATCTTTCTATGTATGTATGTATGTATGTATCTATCTATCTATCTATCTATCTATCATCTATCTTTCTATCATTCTGTGAATCTATGAATGTATCTATCTATCATCTATCTATCTATCTATCTATGTGTCATTTATCTATCTATGTATCTATCTTTCTATCTATTTATCTATCATCTATCTATCTTTCTATCATCTATCTATCTATCTATCTATCTATCTATCATTTATCTATATATTTATCATCTATCTGTCTATCTATCTATGTATCTATGTATCTATGTATGTATGTATCTATCTATCTATCTATCTATCTATCATCTATCTGTCTATCTATCTATGTATCTATGTATGTATCTATCTATCATCTATCTTTCTATCTATGTATCTATCTATCTATCTATCATTATCTATCTATCTATCTATCTATCTATCATCTATCTATCTATTATCTATCTATCTATCTATCTATCATCTATCTTTCTATCATTCTGTGAATCTATGAATGTATCTATCATCTATCTTTCTATCATTCTGTGAATCTATGAATGTATCTATCTATCATCTATCTATCTATCTATCTATCTATGTGTCATTTATCTATCTATGTATCTATCTTTCTATCTATTTATCTATCATCTATCTATCTATCTATCTATCATCTATCTTTCTATCATCTATCTTTCTATCATCTATCTATCTATCTATCTATCTATCTATCTATCATTTATCTATCTATCATCTATCTGTCTATCTATCTATGTATCTATGTATGTATCTATCTATCATCTATCTTTCTATCTATGTATCTATGTATCTATCTATCTATCTATGTATCTATGTATGTATCTATCTATCTATCATCTATCTTTCTATCTATCTATGTATCTTTCTATGTATGTATGTATGTATGTATCTATCTATCTATCTATTATCTATCTATCTATCATCTATCTTTCTATCATTCTGTGAATCTATGAATGTATCTATCTATCATCTATCTATCTATCTATCTATCTATCTATCTATCTATGTGTCATTTATCTATCTATGTATCTATCTTTCTATCTATTTATCTATCATCTATCTATCTATCTATCATCTATCTTTCTATCATCTATCTATCTATCTATCTATCATTTATCTATATATTTATCATCTATCTGTCTATCTATCTATGTATCTATGTATCTATGTATGTATCTATCTATCATCTATCTTTCTATCTATGTATCTATCTATCTATCTATCTATCATCTATCTGTCTATCTATCTATGTATCTATGTATGTATCTATCTATCTATCATCTATCTTTCTATCTATGTATCTATCTATCTATCTATCATTATCTATCTATCTATCTATCATCTATCATCTATCTATCTGTCATATATATATATATATATATATATATTTCTATCTAAAGCAGAACTTTTCCGTGCACTGATGGACAGACAGAATTAACGTTTATATTTGTTGCTGCCCTACAGGACGTAATGGGTTGCTCAGAAGGTAGGAGGTCTGTAGCTTTTGCTCTTGAGTGAGCACAGTCCATAGCAGAGCAGGCCAAACCTATAGAGACCCAGGGATTTAGCCGGCTAATGGTTAGAAGTTAGAACATGTAGCGAGGTGATTCATATTTTGGCCATGCACAGTCGGTCATCCGTACAGCTACAGCTGGGTTCATGTTTTCTAAAGAACATATGTGGGTGGGAAGAGAGTGTTAAGGTTGCAGAATTATCTGGGTGTGTAGAGGATCCAGATAAAGCTGGAATTGGGTCCAGAACTGAGAGCCTATTGACCGGTGAATGGGGCCAAAACTGTTTTGATTTCTAGCTGATAGGGGTTTATTGGTGTGAATGGTGAAGGCTGGAAATCTCACTGGGCAGAAGATGCTGTGACCCATTTTGATTCAATTTCCTGCCTTGACCCACTGCTTAGATGTCCCAAATAGGCAACGATCTCTCCAGATAAGCAGATCTACCCATTTATTGCCAGATAAAGTCAACATCTTGGCCATATTGTAACACAGTGTGAATGTTATCTTTCCCCTTAGCTTTTGTGATGTCTCTAGCACAGGGGTGTCGAACTCAATCAGAGAAGGGGCCAAAATCTAAAATCCAGCCTAAATCGCGGGCCGAATGGTTTACTGAACAGTCATAAACTGACAATGTTAACCAGAAATTTTTTAGCCCACGCTCTCCTGTGTATTTTTTAGCACACGCTCTTTAGCACTCGCCTCCTGAATCTCGCGTGACTTGTGGCTTGTGATCTCGCTGACCGTACTTGCTATCTATTACGCATGCGCATAGAATCTATGCGCATGCGTAATAGATAGCAAGTACGGCCGGCGAGATCGGATTTGGCCCGCGGGCCTTGTGTTTGACACCTGTGAAATATACAGTACATAGTGTCACAATTTGACCAAATTGGTTGGGAGTACAAGGTTATCTTTGAACCACTACAGAACAAAATACCAAACCACTCTAGGGACAACGTACTTAGCAAAAGACAAACACATTTCTTTCAGGTTTACTTCCAAATAGGCTGGTCTACCTGTGTGTTATGATGATTGATTCTACTATGGCCGGCCGTACTTGCTATCTAATACGCATGTGCATAGATTCTATGGCATAGCCGGCCGTACTTGCTATCTATTACGCATGCGCATAGAATCTATGCGCATGCGTATTAGATAGCAAGTACGGCCGGCCATAGTAGAATCATTCTATGGCACAGAATGATTCTACTATGGCCGGCCGTACTTGCTATCTAATACGCATGCGCATAGATTCTATGCGCATGCGTAATAGATAGCAAGTACGGCCGGTGAGATCGGTGCGGGCCACATTGCAAGGCCTGGCGGGCCGGATTTGGCCCGCGGGCCTTGTGTTTGACACCTGTGCTCTAGCAGGTTGAGTTTAGAATTGGCCACCCAATGCCGGTTGGTTTTGGTAATGAAGACCAACCAGCATAAGGGTAAACCTCCACAAAAAACAATATATTTATGTAGAATTGTTTTTCAGAGGAAACCCTTCTATTGGTAGCCTTCACAAACAAATCTCACCCTTCTTCCCTGTTGAGCTCCATGAGAAGAAGTGTAGAAGAACCGTTGGGCAAGGACCTTGTTGGGCTAGAGAAGCTTTGATTCAGTGTAATTCAGTCGTTGGGCCAGGGGCACAACCCACCATCTTTGATGATCAAAAAGCTTTGACCCACCATCTAGATGATCAAATTCTGCAAAGGTCTTTGTGCTTGGCAACCTCTCCAGATAAGCACATCCAGTGCCGGGCCAAACCGGCCAACGTCCCTAGGCAACCTGGGCCGTGAGCGCTCAGATGCACGCAAATGGGGTTGCCGAGGCCACTGGAGGGGGGTGATGTGGTGGGGGGAAAGGGGGACTTTACTGGGGATTGGATGGGTGGGAGATTTTAATAGTTGTCAGAGATCTCCTGTCCAATCCCCAGTGCCGCCCCCAGATCTTTGCCACCCTAGGCCTGGGTCTTTGTGGTCTGCCCATAAATCAGGACCAGCCAATAGGTGTGCACCCAGGGGTTCATTATAAGAATAATAATGAGTATTGCAAGTGACAAGGCCCCCAGACTAATAAGATTTGGCCACAATGACAATGGAATTGTGGGAAAAAATTCTTCATGATAAATTGCACTTTGCACATTGCTTACGTAAATGAGCCCTTGTGTCTTTAGCCATGCCAAGGGGGTTCCTTGCCCTACTCTTGGGCCAAGCACTTTCTCACCATGCTTGATAAAGGGGTCACGTTGCCCCGAAACGTTGCACCTCCGCAATAAAAATACTTTAAGGGTTTTTTCCCTTGTTTGAAGCCCTGAGTGCCATTTGCTTTTTTTGTTGTTGCGCCAAGCACTTTCTCGCCATCATTACGCCTATGGCAAGCGTAATGATGGCGAGATTTTTCGGAATCAATACCCTCCCCTTCGGCGGTATGTAAAGGGAGCTAGTTTATTTTATTAAATCTCCATCCGAGTAAACAGCATCTCGTCGCATAAAAATGGGGGGAAATTACTCCCGCTGAGAACAGTTGGTTACACAAACTTCCATTAGGCAAATGGAACAGCGCGCGAGTCGCCGCGGCAGGCTCAAAGGACGTTTATCCAATCTTCTCTCGCTCACCTGGGCTTCATACGGATCATTTCATAGCACTGGGACTATTTTCATCTTGGCTGAGTGATACTGCCTAATCACGCCTTCATACCCCCATTGTGTTTACTTGTGGCAGCATTAACGCTCATATTTATGGTGGAAGTATAGTATGCATGGACTGGTTCCCAAAATTCTGATTGGTCAGTTAGTCTGCCCTAACTGAGCCTGCTTAGCCATAGGCAAGTACAAGTAAAAGGTTCCCCTGTTGGCTCTCCCTGCAGGCAAGGGGGTTTCCCAAGTACAGCCATTAGCTCAGCCATTATGAATACAAAGGTGCTAAACCCAGTAAGTGCTGTATTCACACAGGTCTATGGATATAAATACCCCTTATTGGGGGCAGAACAGTCCTATTGGGTTTATTTCATGGTTAAATGATTCCCTTTTCTCTGTAATAATAAAACAGTACCTGTACTTGATCCCAACTAAGATATAATTACCTCTTATTGGGGGCAGAACAGCCCTATTGGGTTTATTTAATGGTTAAATGATTCCCTTTTCTCTGTAATAATAAAACAGTACCTGTACTTGATCCCAACTAAGATATAATTACCCCTTATTGGGGCAGAAAAGCCCTATTGGGTTTATTTAATGGTTAAATGATTCCCTTTTCTCTGTAATAATAAAACAGTACCTGTACTTGATCCCAACTAAGATATAATTACCCCTTATTGGGGCAGAAAAGCCCTATTGGGTTTATTTAATGGTTAAATGATTCCCTTTTCTCTGTAATAATAAAACAGTACCTATACTTGATCCCAACTAAGATATAATTACCCCTTATTGGGGCAGAACAGCCCTATTGGGTTTATTTAATGGTTAAATGATTCCCTTTTCTCTGTAATAATAAAACAGTACCTGTACTTGATCCCAACTAAGATATAATTACCCCTTACTGGGGCAGAACAGCCCTATTGGGTTTATTTAATGGTTAAATGATTCCCTTTTCTCTGTAATAATAAAACAGTACCTGTACTTGATCCCAACTAAGATATAATTACCCCTTACTGGGGCAGAACAGCCCTATTGGGTTTATTTAATGGTTAAATGATTCCCTTTTCTCTGTAATAATAAAACAGTACCTGTACTTGATCCCAACTAAGATATAATTACCCCTTATTGGGGGCAGAACAGTCCTTTTGGGTTTATTTAATGGTTAAATGATTCCCTTTTCTCTGTAATAATAAAACAGTACCTGTACTTGATCCCAACTAAGATATAATTACCCCTTATTGGGGCAGAACAGCCCTATTGGGTTTATTTCATGGTTAAATGATTCCCTTTTCTCTGTAATAATAAAACAGTACCTGTACTTGATCCCAACTAAGATATAATTACCCCTTATTGGGGCAGAACAGGCCTATTGGGTTTATTTAATGGTTAAATGATTCCCTTTTCTCTGTAATAATAAAACAGTACCTGTGTTGGGGTAAGAGAATGATTGGGGGGGGGGGGGCATTGAGTGAATGAATTACCCCGGGACTAATACAGTATGCCAGGCACTCCTGGGTGAGTCTGCAGAAGTCGCTACCTGCCATGTACTGATGCCGCGTCTGTGATTAGAATTTCAAACGGGTCGTTTAGCTGCTAATTGACAGGAAGATTTTCACGCACTACTCTAGTGACTGTCACATTGACCCTAAGAAATGCTCAGGGAATTGAGCAGCACTTTCTGAGTAGTGTTTTCTTAGTGAATCTACTGCCTTTCTTCTTGTTGTGCCACTGTACCCCCCGCTGTACCTACAGAATTGTGTTTGGTACAATGCAGAATGCCTAGGGGGCTGTTCCTGCTGAATTGTGCTTAGTACAGGGGAATCCCTATGCTGCCATAGTTTTATGGTATCTCTCTGTACAGGCTATGAGCAAACTTAGGGGGCTGTTCCTGCTGAATTGCGCTTAGTACAGGGGAATCCCTATGCTGCCATAGTTTTATGGTATCTCTCTGTACAGGCTATGAGCAAAATTAGGGGGCTGTTCCTGCTGAATTGTGCTTAGTACAGGGGAATCCCTATGAGCCATAGTTTTATGGTATCTCTTTGTACAGGCTATGAGCAAACTTAGGGGGCTGTTCCTGCTGAATTGTGCTTAGTACAGGGGAATCCCTATGCTGCCATAGTTTTATGGTATCTCTCTGTACAGGCTATGAGCAAACTTAGGGGGCTGTTCCTGCTGAATTGTGCTTAGTACAGGGGAATCCCTATGTGCCATAGTTTTATGGTATCTCTCTGTACAGGCTATGAGCAAACTTAGGGGGCTGTTCCAGGCTTCCCATAGTGCCCCGGGGGCTCCTGCAATAACATGAGCGCACAGCCTGAAGCCAACCTGCCCCTGGCCGAGAGCTAATTAAGACCCCGAGAGCTCCTGGAAGATGGAGGTCAGCAGGGAGTCTGGCTCATAAATGGAATCGGGGGTCAAGGTGTAAATGCAGGTTACATATAGAGAAAAAAAAATACACCCACTGCATATGCTGGGTCGGGCAGGTTAAACACTGCATTGCATCATTATTATTAGTTATAGCAAGAGAAATGACTTCTGAAGGAGGGGAAGGTCGGGCGGGAACTGCCCATAGTGGAGCATAAAAGGTTCCGGCACAATGGCACTATTTCAGCTAGGGATTTTGGCCCCATATTGAATCCACATCCAACAGGGCTAGTTAGCAATTCTCTAATATGCCTGCTGCATGGCAGCACATAAATCAGTTTAGTCTGCAGCAGCATCTGAATTAATTGCTAACTAGCCATGCAGGAAATTAATATAATATATGGCCGTTGTTAAAGTTGCTTTTCAGGTTAATGTCCCCTTTAATACTAGCAGTTGCTATAGAACGATGCGCAGGATTACTGAGCCCTAATCCCCCGAGTCAGATATTAATGGGCAGTGGGGAGGCATTTGCCCACGCACAGGCCCTTCCTGGGGACACGGCACTATGGCCGCTACATGGGAATGCACTTGTTCAGCAGAAATCTATTTTTTTTCCCATAATAATTTGCCCATTGGGGTCATATAGTCATTGGAGGTTATGGATGATCTCATTGTACCCTGGCAGGGTGAGTAATATGGCGGGGGGGGGGGGGGGGGGGCACAGAAGCACTGAGTAGTCCTTTTTGGATCCCTAGTTTAAATGCACTATGGCTCATTCAGGGTGAGCAGGATTAATGTACTGTAGTGCTCTGAATCCATTTTCTGGAGTGAGCTTGCTGGCATGTCCGGGGTTAATGCAGGGCTCTGAATCCATTTTCTGGAGTGAGCTTGCTGGCATGTCCGGGGTTAATGCAGGGCTCTGAATCCATTTTCTGGAGTGAGCTTGCTGGCATGTCTGGGGTTAATGCAGGGCTCTGAATCCATTTTCTGGAGTGAGCTTGCTGGCATGTTCGGGGTTAATGCAGGGCTCTGAATCCATTTTCTGGAGTGAGCTTGCTGGCATGTCCGGGGTTAATGCAGGGCTCTGAATCCATTTTCTGGAGTGAGCTTGCTGGCATGTCCGGGGTTAATGCAGGGCTCTGAATCCATTTTCTGGAGTGAGCTTGCTGGCATGTCTGGGGTTAATGCAGGGCTCTGAATCCATTTTCTGGAGTGAGCTTGCTGGCATGTCTGGGGTTAATGCAGGGCTCTGAATCCATTTTCTGGAGTGAGCTTGCTGGCATGTGTGGGGTTAATGCAGGGCTCTGAATCCATTTTCTGGAGTGAGCTTGCTGGCATGTCTGGGGTTAATGCAGGGCTCTGAATCCATTTTCTGGAGTGAGCTTGCTGGTATGTCTGGGGTTAATGCAATGCTCTGAATCCATATATATATTATGTGTGTATATGTATAGAATGATGGTGTATTTATATACACATAATAGGATAACATGGCTGCCATTACGCTGTGTATCTGAGCAGAGAGTAATTAGCACAGGGAGGCGCGGGGCTGATATCCCAGGCACATATAGATATATATATATTATATATTCTGCGCTGCACCCATGTATTTCTGTTCTATGCAATTATGCAGCGAGTGGAACTCTCCCAGGTCACAACTCTGCCCCCCGACACAAACTCAGCCATTACAATTAGGTCCCTAATGGATTCCATTATCCCTGGAATTGCAGTTCCGCTCCTAAAATTCCAAATGAAATGTTTAGCGCATTCGCGGGGCTTAAACTGAAAATCCATACGGGCGGCTCTTTCCCTGCGTTTGTGTTCTACTAGTTAATTGCTAAAAACATCAGCCGGGGCTAAAATAAACCCGTTCATCTTTGGGAATCCAATAAATCCGACCTGTTGGAGTCTGTCGCCATTTATAAAATTTAGTAATTCAGGTCAAATTTTAACCCAATAATGATATAAAGAGATGGGCACTTTTCAGCCAAACCTAGTGGCTGTTCCTGCTGAATTGTGCTTAGTACAGGGGAATCCCTATGCTGCCATAGTTTTATGGTATCTCTCTGTACAGGCTATGAGCAAACTTAGGGGGCTGTTCCTGCTGAATTGTGCTTAGTACAGGGGAATCCCTATGCTGCCATAGTTTTATGGTATCTCTCTGTACAGGCTATGAGCAAACTTAGGGGGCTGTTCCTGCTGAATTGTGCTTAGTACGGGGGAATCCCTATGCTGCCATAGTTTTATGGTATCTCTCTGTACAGGCTATGAGCAAACTTAGGGGGCTGTTCCTGCTGAATTGTGCTTAGTACGGGGGAATCCCTATGTGCCATAGTTTTATGGTATCTCTCTGTACAGGCTATGAGCAAACTTAGGGGGCTGTTCCTGCTGAATTGTGCTTAGTACAGGGGAATCCCTATGTGCCATAGTTTTATGGTATCTCTCTGTACAGGCTATGAGCAAACTTAGGGGGCTGTTCCTGCTGAATTGTGCTTTGTACAGGGAATCCCTATGTGCCATAGTTTTATGGTATCTCTCTGTACAGGCTATGAGCAAACTTAGGGGGCTGTTCCTGCTGAATTGTGCTTAGTACAGGGGAATCCCTATGCTGCCATAGTTTTATGGTATCTCTCTGTACAGGCTATGAGCAAACTTAGGGGGCTGTTCCTGCTGAATTGTGCTTAGTACAGCAACTTTTTATAGCAGTTCCGCTGCACCCACAACTCCCATTGCCGCTAATTAATCTCCTTCTCCCACTCCCTAAATCTGATTTAAGGACGCTAAGTGGTAAACATGAAAAATAGTGTAATAATTACGGGCAAATGATCATGGCGAGCCCATTCATCTTCCCCAAGCGACTCCGGCATTCATCTCCCCCTAATTCTTCCCTTTATACCCTTACATGAGCGCCGGTAATTCATTTGCTCTCGGCGCGGCTTAGCTTTCCCTTCCCCCCCCCCCACAATCACTGATATATTTGTTTTACTTTGTAAATGGAGAAATTGTTACAAATTAAAGCGTCACGCTCGTTTGTCAGATTTATTTCCAAAAATGCTCTTTTTATTAAGGCTGAGGGATATTAATAACCCCGGCGCGCCGCTCGCGGGGAAGGTGAGTCGCTTTCATGCTCGCGCATAGACTCGCAGTGCGACGGGAAGGGCTGGCAGGGCATGCTGGGAATCGGAGTACTTCAGCCGCCAATATCTTTAAAGGGGCGGTTCACCTTTGAGTTAACTTTTTTTATAATAAGCAACTTTTCAATTGGTCTTCATTTTTTAATTGTTATACAATTTGAATTATTTTCTATCACTAGGGGTCACCGACCCCCGGCAGCCAATAAACTATTACTCCGTGTTGCTACAATTTTATTGCTTTTATTACTTATCTTTCTATTCGGGGCCTCTCCTATTCCTATTCCAGTCTCTCATTCAACCCTCTGCCTGGTTGCTGGGGTAAATTGGACCCTAGCAACCAGGTAGCAGCTGAAATCCAAACTGGGGAGCTGCTCAACAAAAAAACGAAATAATTAAGAAACCACAATAAAAAATGAAAAAAGACCAATTGCAAACTGTCTCAGAAACTCCTGGAATGGCTTCCCTGTTTGTCTGCCATAGACAGTGCATTTTGCATACACGTCAATGGGAAAAAGCCAGGGTCGGACTGGGCCGCCGGGACACCGGGAAAAATCCCGGTGGGTCTCGGCCCTAGTGGGCCCCGGCGGCCCAGCCCGACCGGCCGGCGCTCCCCCTACTGACTGTTCCTGCCCTGACGCGTTCAATTTATATGCACTCGGGGAGGACGTCAGGTGGGGGCCCTGCGGGGGGGGGGGTTATGGGGGCCCCTGGGGGGGTAGGGGACACAGCTGGCTGGGGCACCTGCAGGGCCCCTGGGGCGGGAGCCCCGGTGGGCCCTTAACCCCCCAGTCCAACCCTGGAAAAAGCTATTGGAACCACCACCTTTATAGAAGCTGGGGAACACCCTGCAACAGGAATATAACAACAGATGGGGGCAATGCCTCCGGCTCAGTCCGACCCTGGGTGCAGACAATGGAGTCACATTTGATTTACTGTACAAAACCGTGCCGTGCCAATTGGTGTCATTTTTAAATCTTATTAACCTGCCCTTCCTTCTACGGGGGCCCTAGGTGCCCCCTTAACCTGTGAAATTCCTGAAACCAGTAACTGTAGAGACACCCCACTTTAATACAGACAGAAACCCAACCTACCAGCCCTGTTTATGTTCAGGCTCCTACCAGAGTGGCCCTCTCTAGGGGTAGGCAGGGTGGGCACATCCCTGGGGGGGCCCTGGGGACGGAGGGGTGCAGTTTCAATGGGCAGAGAGATTTAATATATATGTATTCCATTAATCACCATGATGCTGTTGGCCCTCCTGCAGAACAAATAGATAGAATAGAAACAATAGTTCCAGGGCCCCGGGCTGTATCCTTCCGTGCCAACTTGCTGGCAGATTTAGATTGGTCGAGGCCAACTTTTTAATGGAATCAGATAATGGAAAGTTTGTCAGTCTGGCCGTGGGCCACGTGGCAGCTGTGCCAGTTTATAACGTAGGTGGCACAGGAGTAGAGAGACCCCCAGCTGGGGCCCATACTGTTTTTAAGGTGGCCATACATGTTAAGATCCGCTTGGTTGGCAACCTTGCCACCTATCGCCACCTACGGGTGGGCAATATTGGGTGAATTCAGGCTAATTTGGTTGTTCGGCCCTGGACCAAATGATCGAATTAGAAAGCCGGTAATAGGAGCAGTCGGTTCGGAGACCGCATCAACGAGCCGATTTGGACTAAATTTTTTAACCTGCCAATCGATATTTGCCCGATTTCAGGCCAGATATCGGTCGGGCAGGCCCGTCGTTTGTGCCCATACACGGGCCGATAAGCTGCTGAATGGGTCTAAGGGGCGGATATCGGCAGCTACAATCGGCCCGTGTATGGGGACCTTTAGTTAATATATATATCTGGGGAGCCCTAAAATATTTGCTTTGGGGCCCATGAACTTCTGTCGATAAAGATTTGAAACCGATCCGGAACATGGAAAATTGGACCCTGCGCTCGTGGCCCCACTGAATGTGCCCGACCCTCTATCTGTATGTGCCCCCCCTTGGAGCAAGCTGCAGATTATTGCTCTAGTTTTTAAATTAAGCATATTAAATATGATTACGGGCGCTCTCTCGGAAGCACAGCAGAAAGAGACAATCCATGACAAGAGTGAGATTGGAGCAGACAGACCCGGTTCCCAGGGGGGGAATAGAGACCTGCAAGAGTCGCTCCCAGACTCGGCGCCCTGCGTCCTATGATTTGCCGTCAGCGGGAGAGCGATGCACGGCTGCCACTTAATTCTGGGTGACAGCGGATCAGAACATACTGTGCATGTTGGCAGCCTGGCCCGTGGCTACTAAAGTTCTCTTGTTTGGCCAGGGCCAGCCGGCAAGGTCGGTGCATATGCACAGATACAGCTGTATGGGGTGTGTTGGACTGGCAATCTGTGGCTTCTGGCAAATGCCATGTAACATGCCATAGACCCAGTTCAGACCACGGGCAAAGAGGCCAGAATATACAAGGGAGTGGGGATGAGCGAGGCATGGATTCACGGCAAATTTCTGTTTCGCCACTGGCGGATTTCTTCTTCAAAAGGGCGCAAAAACTTGCAGCAGAAAAATTAGAAGCCGAAAAAATGTCAAGTGCGGCAGTGTCTGTCTGAAAAAATTGTTGCATGTGTAATTTTTTAAGACTTGTACTGCATCATTTTCTGCGTTTTGCAAATTACACACAGGGAACAGCCGTAATTGGGAGCAGGGAACAGCCGTAGTGGGAGCAGGGAACAGCCGTAGTGGGAGCAGGGAACGGCCGTAGTGGGAGCAGGGAACAGCCGTAGCGGGAGCAGGGAACGGCCGTAGCGGGAGCAGGGAACAGCCGTAATTGGGGGCAGGGAACGGCCGTAATTGGGAGCAGGGAACAGCCGTAGCGGGAGCAGGGAACGGCCGTAGCGGGAGCAGGGAACAGCCGTAATTGGGGGCAGGGAACGGCCGTAATTGGGAGCAGGGAACAGCCGTAGCGGGAGCAGGGAACGGCCGTAGCGGGAGCAGGGAACGGCCGTAGCGGGAGCAGGGAACAGCCGTAATTGGGGGCAGGGAACGGCCGTAATTGGGAGCAGGGAACAGCCGTAGCGGGAGCAGGGAACGGCCGTAGCGGGAGCAGGGAACGGCCGTAGCGGGAGCAGGGAACAGCCGTAATTGGGAGCAGGGAACAGCCGTAGCGGGAGCAGGGAACAGCCGTAATTGGGGGCAGGGAACGGCCGTAATTGGGAGCAGGGAACAGCCGTAGCGGGAGAAGGGAACGGCCGTAATTGGGGGCAGGGAACGGCCGTAATTGGGAGCAGGGAACAGCCGTAGCGGGAGCAGGGAACGGCCGTAGCGGGAGCAGGGAACAGCCGTAATTGGGGGCAGGGAACGGCCGTAATTGGGAGCAGGGAACAGCCGTAGCGGGAGCAGGGAACGGCTGTAGCGGGAGCAGGGAACGGCCGTAGCGGGAGCAGGGAACAGCCGTAATTGGGGGCAGGGAACGGCCGTAATTGGGAGCAGGGAACAGCCGTAGCGGGAGCAGGGAACAGCCGTAATTGGGAGCAGGGAACAGCCGTAGCGGGAGCAGGGAACAGCCGTAATTGGGGGCAGGGAACGGCCGTAGTGGGAGCAGGGAACGGCCGTAGCGGGAGCAGGGAACGGCCGTAGCGGGAGCAGGGAACAGCCGTAATTGGGGGCAGGGAACGGCCGTAGTGGGAGCAGGGAACGGCCGTAGCGGGAGCAGGGAACGGCCGTAGCGGGAGCAGGGAACAGCCGTAATTGGGAGCAGGGAACAGCCGTAGCGGGAGCAGGGAACAGCCGTAATTGGGGGCAGGGAACGGCCGTAGTGGGAGCAGGGAACAGCCGTAGTGGGAGCAGGGAACAGCCGTAGTGGGAGCAGGGAACGGCCGTAGCGGGAGCAGGGAACGGCCGTAGCGGGAGCAGGGAACGGCCGTAGCGGGAGCAGGGAACGGCCGTAGCGGGAGCAGGGAACGGCCGTAGCGGGAGCAGGGAACGGCCGTAGCGGGAGCAGGGAACAGCCGTAATTGGGAGCAGGGAACAGCCGTAGCGGGAGCAGGGAACAGCCGTAATTGGGGGCAGGGAACGGCCGTAATTGGGAGCAGGGAACAGCCGTAGCGGGAGAAGGGAACGGCCGTAATTGGGGGCAGGGAACGGCCGTAATTGGGAGCAGGGAACAGCCGTAGCGGGAGCAGGGAACGGCCGTAGCGGGAGCAGGGAACAGCCGTAATTGGGGGCAGGGAACGGCCGTAATTGGGAGCAGGGAACAGCCGTAGCGGGAGCAGGGAACGGCCGTAGCGGGAGCAGGGAACGGCCGTAGCGGGAGCAGGGAACGGCCGTAGCGGGAGCAGGGAACAGCCGTAATTGGGGGCAGGGAACGGCCGTAATTGGGAGCAGGGAACAGCCGTAGCGGGAGCAGGGAACGGCCGTAGCGGGAGCAGGGAACGGCCGTAGCGGGAGCAGGGAACAGCCGTAATTGGGAGCAGGGAACAGCCGTAGCGGGAGCAGGGAACAGCCGTAATTGGGGGCAGGGAACGGCCGTAATTGGGAGCAGGGAACAGCCGTAGCGGGAGAAGGGAACGGCCGTAATTGGGGGCAGGGAACGGCCGTAATTGGGAGCAGGGAACAGCCGTAGCGGGAGCAGGGAACGGCCGTAGCGGGAGCAGGGAACAGCCGTAATTGGGGGCAGGGAACGGCCGTAATTGGGAGCAGGGAACAGCCGTAGCGGGAGCAGGGAACGGCCGTAGCGGGAGCAGGGAACGGCCGTAGCGGGAGCAGGGAACAGCCGTAATTGGGGGCAGGGAACGGCCGTAATTGGGAGCAGGGAACAGCCGTAGCGGGAGCAGGGAACGGCCGTAGCGGGAGCAGGGAACGGCCGTAGCGGGAGCAGGGAACAGCCGTAATTGGGAGCAGGGAACAGCCGTAATTGGGAGCAGGGAACGGCCGTAGCGGGAGCAGGGAACGGCCGTAGCGGGAGCAGGGAACGGCCGTAGCGGGAGCAGGGAACGGCCGTAGCGGGAGCAGGGAACAGCCGTAATTGGGGGCAGGGAACGGCCGTAATTGGGAGCAGGGAACGGCCGAAGCGGGAGCAGGGAACGGCCGTAGCGGGAGCAGGGAACGGCCGTAGCGGGAGCAGGGAACAGCCGTAATTGGGAGCAGGGAACAGCCGTAATTGGGAGCAGGGAACGGCCGTAGCGGGAGCAGGGAACGGCCGTAATTGGGAGCAGGGAACGGCCGTAGCGGGAGCAGGGAACGGCCGTAGCGGGAGCAGGGAACGGCCGTAGAGGGAGCAGGGAACGGCCGTAGCGGGAGCAGGGAACGGCCGTAATTGGGAGCAGGGAACGGCCGTGGCGGGAGCAGGGAACGGCCGTAATTGGGAGCAGGGAACGGCCGTAGCGGGAGCAGGGAACGGCCGTAGCGGGAGAAGGGAACGGCCGTAGCGGGAGCAGGGAACGGCCGTAGCGGGAGCAGGGAACGGCCGTAGCGGGAGAAGGGAACGGCCGTAGCGGGAGAAGGGAACGGCCGTAGCGGGAGAAGGGAACGGCCGTAGCGGGAGAAGGGAACGGCCGTAGCGGGAGCAGGGAACGGCCGTAGCGGGAGAAGGGAACGGCCGTAGCGGGAGAAGGGAACGGCCGTAGCGGGAGAAGGGAACGGCCGTAGCGGGAGCAGGGAACGGCCGTAGCGGGAGCAGGGAACGGCCGTAGCGGGAGAAGGGAACGGCCGTAGCGGGAGAAGGGAACGGCCGTAGCGGGAGAAGGGAACGGCCGTAGCGGGAGAAGGGAACGGCCGTAGCGGGAGAAGGGAACGGCCGTAGCGGGAGAAGGGAACGGCCGTAGCGGGAGCAGGGAACGGCCGTAGCGGGAGAAGGGAACGGCCGTAGCGGGAGAAGGGAACGGCCGTAGCGGGAGAAGGGAACGGCCGTAGCGGGAGCAGGGAACGGCCGTAGCGGGGGCAGGGAACGGCCGTAGCGGTGCAAGGGAACGGCCGTAGCGGGGGCAGGGAACGGCCGTAGCGGGAGAAGGGAACGGCCGTAGCGGGAGCAGGGAACGGCCGTAGCGGGAGAAGGGAACGGCCGTAGAGGCTGCAGGGAACGGCCGTAGTGGGAGCAGGGAACGGCCGTAGTGGGAGCAGGGAACGGCCGTAGTGGGAGCAGGGAACGGCCGTAGTGGGAGCAGGGAACGGCCGTAGTGGGAGCAGGGAACGGCCGTAGCGGGAGCAGGGAACGGCCGTAGCGGGAGAAGGGAACGGCCGTAGAGGCTGCAGGGAACGGCCGTAGTGGGAGCAGGGAACGGCCGTAGTGGGAGCAGGGAACGGCCGTAGTGGGAGCAGGGAACGGCCGTAGTGGGAGCAGGGAACGGCCGTAGTGGGAGCAGGGAACGGCCGTAGCGGGAGAAGGGAACGACCGTAGAGGCTGCAGGGAACGGCCGTAGTGGGAGCAGGGAACGGCCGTAGTGGGAGCAGGGAACGGCCGTAGTGGGAGCAGGGAACGGCCGTAGTGGGAGCAGGGAACGGCCGTAGTGGGAGCAGGGAACGGCCGTAGTGGGAGCAGGGAACGGCCGTAGTGGGAGCAGGGAACGGCCGTAGTGGGAGCAGGGAACAGCCGTAGCAGTTGCAGGGAACAGCGGGGCTAAAGTCAATCCTTTATTACAGGTAACACTGAGCTGAATGTGTGAGGTCCCCGCTGACCTCTTTAAATTCTGCCCTTGGGCACATGGAGTTAGGCACCTTGATCCTTCCTGCCCCTCCCAGCATGTCCCGCTGCCCCTGTGTTTGAGAGGCGCTGCCGGGTATCTGTGCCAGAGCGCTGCCAGCGGCTGCCCTCCCATCCCTAGGAACATGCACTGAAGCAGGAGCTGCTGCTTGCGGCTGGGAGAAGCTGTTATGAGAATTGGCCGCTTGCCCTCCAATCCAGGCCCATAGCGGGGGGGGGGGGGGGGGGAACCATGGAGGTTCTGTTATCGGCCCGACCCACAGTCTCATTGACTCATCAGGACAGAGCTGCCCGTGCCAGACAGGCTTGAAAAGTCAGCAAGTCTCCTTGGCAGCCGACTGGGCAACAATTTACTGGGAGCAGACAATGTGCTGTAGTGGGGAATTAGCCAGTGGGTCATCGACCAATCCTGAGGCAGGAAAGGGATCCAATCAAAAGCCACAAGTGCCAGTTCTCTGGTGCTGCCATTCTGCCCCAGTATTGTCTCTTTTCTGTCTATTGCACCCTTCTGCCTTACATATATATACATGGGCTAATATACCCCCTACAGCTTAATATAAGGATGTATAGACGTCACCAAGGAGTTCTACAGCCACAAGGGAAGTTATACAGGGAACTCTGAGTATCACTCATGTATTATAAGGGATAATGTACCCCCTACTGTAAATGATAAGGATATTAGCAGTCACTGAGGGGTTCTGTGCCCATATAAAGGCACAAGGCTGCAGGCTGAGTTATACAGGGAACTCTGAGTATCACTCATGTATTATAAGGGATAATGTACCCCCTACTGTAAATGATAAGGATATTAGCAGTCACTGAGGGGTTCTGTGCCCATATAAAGGCACAAGGCTGCAGGCTGAGTTATACAGGGAACTCTGAGTATCACTCATGTATTATAAGGGATAATGTACCCCCTACTGTAAATGTTAAGGATATTAGCAGTCACTGAGGGGTTCTGTGCCCATATAAAGGCACAAGGCTGCAGGCTGAGTTATACAGGGAACTCTGAGTATCACTCATGTATTATAAGGGATAATGTACCCCCTACTGTAAATGATAAGGATATTAGCAGTCACTGAGGGGTTCTGTGCCCATATAAAGGCACAAGGCTGCAGGCTGAGTTATACAGGGAACTCTGAGTATCACGGTTAATTGTGGCATTTATCACCTTCCAGTTGCATCTAACAGTTACCCACCCATTTAGATCGTAAGCTCTAGGGTTCAGGCCCTCATTCTCTTTGTTTCCTTAGAACCCAGCTCTTCAGTTTGCCTGTAATTCTATTTACTTCCATAGGTTCCGTTATTAGTGCCTATTGGCTGTACAGCTGAGTGTATACGCCCAGCGCTGTATGGATAACAATATACTCACGTACAGTAGATAGACTCACCGGGGGTCACAGGAATTAATCTGCAAAGCGAGGCTAATCAGCGAGTTAAGCGACATTCATCTATCATTCCGCCGCGCTGTGTGGCACAAATGAATAGGCGCCTGTGTGTGTGATGTGTGTCCGCTCAGAGATTAAGTGGTGTTTGTGCGCTCAGCGCCCAACGTGGCTAATGCATCGTGTCACTTAGTGCGCAAAGAGACTGCTGTACATGTGGGATTCTACAGGGATGTCTCACACATTCACATCTCCACTGACTGCCCTATAGACACCCCCCCAACAGCTCTGATTCCCTCATTCTGTACATACACCCCTCATTCTGTACTCCTACTGAATCCCTACACACATAGACCCCTCATTCTGTACTCCTACTGAATCCCTACATAAATACACCCCTCATTCTGTACTCCTACTGAATCCCTACACACATAGACCCCTCATTCTGTACTCCTACTGAATCCCTACATAAATACACCCCTCATTCTGTACTCCTACTGAATCCCTACACACATACACCCCTCATTCTGTACTCCTACTGAATCCCTACATAAATACACCCCTCATTCTGTACTCCTACTGAATCCCTACACACATAGACCCCTCATTCTGTACTCCTACTGAATCCCTACATAAATACACCCCTCATTCTGTACTCCTACTGAATTCCTACACACATACACCCCTCATTCTGTACATACACCCCTCATTCTGTACTCCTACTGAATTCCTACACACATACACCCCTCATTCTGTACTCCTACTGAATCCCTACACACATACACCCCTCATTCTGTACTCCTACTGAATCCCTACACACATACACCCCTCATTCTGTACTCCTACTGAATTCCTACACACATACACCCCTCATTCTGTACTCCTACTGAATCCCTACACACATACACCCCTCATTCTGTACTCCTACTGAATCCCTACACACATACACCCCTCATTCTGTACTCCTACTGAATCCCTACACACATACACCCCTCATTCTGTACTCCTACTGAATTCCTACACACATACACCCCTCATTCTGTACTCCTACTGAATCCCTACACACATACACCCCTCATTCTGTACTCCTACTGAATCCCTACATAAATACACCCCTCATTCTGTACTCCTACTGAATTCCTACACACATACACCCCTCATTCTGTACTCCTACTGAATTCCTACACACATACACCCCTCATTCTGTACTCCTACTGAATTCCTACACACATACACCCCTCATTCTGTACTCCTACTGAATCCCTACACACATACACCCCTCATTCTGTACTCCTACTGAATCCCTACATAAATACACCCCTCATTCTGTACTCCTACTGAATTCCTACACACATACACCCCTCATTCTGTACTCCTACTGAATCCCTACACACATACACCCCTCATTCTGTACTCCTACTGAATTCCTACACACATACACCCCTCATTCTGTACTCCTACTGAATTCCTACACACATACACCCCTCATTCTGTACTCCTACTGAATCCCTACACACATACACCCCTCATTCTGTACTCCTACTGAATCCCTACATAAATACACCCCTCATTCTGTACTCCTACTGAATTCCTACACACATACACCCCTCATTCTGTACTCCTACTGAATCCCTACATAAATACACCCCTCATTCTGTACTCCTACTGAATTCCTACACACATACACCCCTCATTCTGTACTCCTACTGAATCCCTACATAAATACACCCCTCATTCTGTACTCCTACTGAATTCCTACACACATACACCCCTCATTCTGTACTCCTACTGAATCCCTACACACATACACCCCTCATTCTGTACTCCTACTGAATTCCTACACACATACACCCCTCATTCTGTACTCCTACTGAATTCCTACACACATACACCCCTCATTCTGTACTCCTACTGAATCCCTACACACATACACCCCTCATTCTGTACTCCTACTGAATCCCTACATAAATACACCCCTCATTCTGTACTCCTACTGAATTCCTACACACATACACCCCTCATTCTGTACTCCTACTGAATCCCTACACACATACACCCCTCATTCTGTACTCCTACTGAATCCCTACATAAATACACCCCTCATTCTGTACTCCTACTGAATTCCTACACACATACACCACTCATTCTGTACTCCTACTGAATTCCTACACACATACACCCCTCATTCTGTACTCCTACTGAATCCCTACATAAATACACCCCTCATTCTGTACTCCTACTGAATTCCTACACACATACACCCCTCATTCTGTACTCCTACTGAATCCCTACATAAATACACCCCTCATTCTGTACTCCTACTGAATTCCTACACACATACACCCCTCATTCTGTACTCCTACTGAATCCCTACATAAATACACCCCTCATTCTGTACTCCTACTGAATTCCTACACACATACACCCCTCATTCTGTACTCCTACTGAATCCCTACACACATACACCCCTCATTCTGTACTCCTACTGAATCCCTACACACATACACCCCTCATTCTGTACTCCTACTGAATCCCTACACACATACACCCCTCATTCTGTACTCCTACTGAATCCCTACACACATACACCCCTCATTCTGTACTCCTACTGAATCCCTACACACATACACCCCTCATTCTGTACTCCTACTGAATCCCTACACACATACACCCCTCATTCTGTACTCCTACTGAATTCCTACACACATACACCCCTCATTCTGTACTCCTACTGAATTCCTACACACATACACCCCTCATTCTGTACTCCTACTGAATTCCTACACACATAGACCTCTCCCCTTTGCCTTTCTTTCTCATATTCATCTAATCCCAACACAACCATATTACTCCGATTAATTCCGACTCATGAGATATTCCCGCACACACCTCACATATTATAGGGTGCATTATTGTTGCGCTGCCATTCTGCGCTCAGACTCGAGTGCTGGTAGACATGCCCTGTGCCAGCCTGTCGCTCAGATATTAAAGACGCCATTTCCATAAGATGTGTATTTGTGGGATTACTGGCTCCTCGTCTGAGCGGAGCAGGTGAGAAGGCCATTTAATAAAATGTGAGAGAATTGGAAATTGCACCTTTAATATCCCCTCGCAGAGGGCAAGGCTAAAAATAGTGTGATATCCCTCCATTCTGCACCATTAAACAGCTCTCTATTCCCTGCTGTTCCTAAATGCGTAACCCTTTCTGCACTCACCTGTACCAACAGGGAAGGGCACCTCATTCCTACAGGTATCGGCTGCCTCTGTCATTGTCACCCCAAGATCATTTCTCTGGTTAGTGACAGTTTTTCCCCTTTGCTTGATTTTACCCTGTTTTGCCAATCTCTCAGAGAATTCTATTGCTAAAGGATGGTTTGATGGGAATTAGGGGCCTATAGGGAGACCAGCTGGACATGGGTAACTCCCAAAAAATAAGGGTGAGCTGACATGTCTGCTGACTTAATGGATCTGTCTGTAGGGGTTAAACACCAGATCCCTGACTGATCTCTAGTCTCTCTCCTGATTGGTCTAAACAGGCCCCAACCATTGGCTGGGGTCCAGACGAACTGATCAGAACTAATATTGTCCACCACCTGTGAAGTAGAACATGTCCCTACCTGCTCCACCCATAGAGACATCCACTTGTGTATAAATCCTGCTTCTCGGGTTAGCAAATCCCGGGGTTTCCCCACCTAAACTGGGACAATTGGGAGGCTGAACCTTCAAGAACAAATACACAACAAGTACATGTTGCACTAACCCTCCCTTCTGTATGAAGCTCAGTCCCTTGTTTCTAGATCCCTCTGCCATGTGTGTGGCCAATGGCTACGGAGCTTTGGGTCTTAGCTCCTGGTTAAATGGTGGACTTGAATACACTGTAAACCAAAACCACTTGCAGCATGTCTTTGAGTCGTATTGTCTACATCACATTCTTCACAGGTCAGAGGAGGCTTCCCCACCACCAACCTAACCCAAGGGCTCCACTGATGTCTTTTTATCACAACTTAATTATACTCTGACAGCCCAGTCCGACCCTGAGCTGTTGACTGATGCATCAGCTAATGGCAGTGTAGACTAATCTTGTCCCACCTCTTCCATGCAGTGGGATGATTAAATTCTATATCTCCACAATATTAGTGTAAGGCTCTGCTGGGGCTTGATCCTGAGACATCCTGGTTGCTATCTGCTCTCCTTAACCATCGGGCCAGGATAGCAGCCGGCAAGCACTCATCTTTCACCTGGACTCCTGCCTATGTTATACGACCCCAGTTAGTTGGGTTGGGTCAGCCAGTCAGGTCTGACTCTGCCCAATATAAGCCAAGCCCTCCTCACATCCAGAGCCTGAACATTGGCCTTGGTTACCTGAGCACTGTGGCATGACCCTGGCACTTGATCCCTTGCTTTAGCTCCTGTTCTTGGTCAACCAAGTCCCTGATCCTTCACTCACTTCACAATGCTCTTGCCTGTTGCGGATACTTTGCCAACTCCACCTTATTCCTGCCTGAGTGAAATTCTTCGACCACCGATTCTCCAATGCTTTAATTGCTTCGTCCTGTTCCTATTTCTGTTCCTGGTTCTTCGTTGTCTACACCCCGAATCTGTCTAACCTACTCCTATCTTCTTGCACCCCTTTTCTGTACCTGTTGACATAAAGCCTAGTTGGACTTGTTTGGGGACCTCATCAAATGAGTTGATCTTCACATGCATGGCCAACTTCAGATGAACGTATGGTGTAGACTACTCCTGTCCCACCTCTTCCATGGAGTGGGTTAATTACAACAGCTACATCAGCCACTTTAGACCAAGTCATCAGCTCAGGGTTGTACTAGCCTGCCAGAATGCCAGAGGATCTCCCGTAGGACCCAACCATGACCAATTCTCATTAGCCCTTTCCAACCTAGGTAGTCCGCTCTTAAATATTGTGAGAGTAGGCACTTACTATAAGGTTTTCTGGTGGGCCCAAGGAGCATCAGCTCATTGGCCAAAACAATGCCTTGTATGACTGATCCAAGGGCAGACATTGGAACCTTCTATCACCCAGCCATTGGCCCTCCAGCCTAGTTGGTCTTGTTTGGGGGGTTCTCAACAAACGAGTAGATCTTCACATGCATGGCCAACTTTAGATGAACGTATGGTGTAGACGACTCCTGTCCCACCTCTTCCATGGAGTGGGTTGATTATAACAGCTACATCAGCCACTTCAGGTCAAGTCATCAGCTCAGGGTTGTACTAGCCTGCCAGAATGCCAGAGGATCTCCCAGTGGGACCCAACCATGACCAATTCTCATTAGCCCTTTCCAGCCTAGGTAGTCCACTCTTACATATTGTGAGAGTAGGCACTTCCTATAAGGTTTTCTGGTGGGCCCAAGGAGAATAGATCATTGGCCAAAACAATGACTTGTATGACTGATCCAAGAGCAGGCATTGGAACCTTCTATAACCCAGCCATTGGCCCTCAAGCCTAGTTGGACTTGTTTGGGGGGTTCTCAACAAATGAGTAGATCTTCACATGCAGGGCCAACTTTAGATGAACGTATGGTGTAGACGACTCCTGTCCCACCTCTTCCATGTAGTGGGTTGATTACAACAGCTACATCAGCCACTTCAGGTCAAGTCATCAGCTCAGGGTTGTACTAGCCTGCCAGAATGCCAGAGGATCTCCCAGTAGGACCCAACCATGACCAATTCTCATTAGCCCTTTCCAGCCTAGGTAGTTCACTCTTACATATTGTGAGAGTAGGCACTTACTATAAGGTTTTCTGGTGGGCCCAAGGAGCATCAGCTCATTGGCCAAAACAATGCCTTGTATGACTGATCCAAGGGCAGACATTGGAACCTTCTATCATCCAGCCATTGGCCCTCCAGCCTAGTTGGTCTTGTTTGGGGGGATCTCAACAAACGAGTAGATCTTCACATGCATGGCCAACTTTAGATGAACGTATGGTGTAGATGACTCCTGTCCCACCTCTTCCATGGAGTGGGTTGATTACAACAGCTACATCAGCCACTTTAGACCAAGTCATCAGCTCAGGGTTGTACTAGCCTGCCAGAATGCCAGAGGATCTCCCAGTGGGACCCAACCATGGCCAATTCTCATTAGCCCTTTCCAGCCTAGGTAGTCCACTCTTACATATTGTGAGAGTAGGCACTTACTATAAGGTTTTCTGGTGGGCCCAAGGAGCATCAGCTCATTGGCCAAAACAATGCCTTGTATGACTGATCCAAGAGCAGACATAGGAACCTTCTATCACCCAGCCATTGGCCCTCAAGCCTAGTTGGTCTTGTTTGGGGGGATCTCAACAAACGAGTAGATCTTTGCAACTTCAAATGAACATGCCCTTTAAATGTGACGTCAATGAATCTCCTTCTGCGTCAGCTGGAAGGTGCTTGGGAGGATCTCATAAAATGAGTAGATCTTTACATGCAGGGCCAACTTTAGATGAACGTATGGTGTAGATGACTCCTGTCCCACCTCCTCCATGGAGTGGGTTAATTACAACAGCTACATCAGCCACTTTAGACCAAGTCATCAGCTCAGGGTTGTACTAGCCTGCCAGAATGCCAGAGGATCTCCCAGTGGGACCCAACCATGACCAATTCTCATTAGCCCTTTCCAGCCTAGGTAGTCCACTCTTACATATTGTGAGAGTAGGCACTTACTATAAGGTTTTCTGGTGGGCCCAAGGAGCATCAGCTCATTGGCCAAAACAATGACTTGTATGACTTATCCAAGGGCAAGCATAGGAACCTTCTATCACCCAGCCATTGGCCCTCAAGCCTAGTTGGACTTGTTTGGGGGGATCTCAACAAACGAGTAGATCTTCACTTGCATGGCCAACTTCAGATGAACGTAAGGTGTAGACTACTCCTGTCCCACCTCTTCCATGGAGTGGGTTGATTACAACAGCTACATCAGCCACTTTAGACCAAGTCATCAGCTCAGGGTTGTACTAGCCTGCCAGAATGCCAGAGGATCTCCCAGTGGGACCCAGCCATGGCCAATTCTCATTAGCCCTTTCCAGCCTAGGTAGTCCACTCTTACATATTGTGAGAGTAGGCACTTACTATAAGGTTTTCTGGTGGGCCCAAGGAGCATCAGCTCATTAGCCAAAACAATGACTTGTATGACTTATCCAAGGGCAGGCATAGGAACCTTCTATCACCCAGCCATTGGCCCTCAAGCCTAGTTGGTCTTGTTTGGGGGGATCTCAACAAACGAGTAGATCTTTGCAACTTCAAATGAACATGCCCTTTAAATGTGACGTCAATGAATCTCCTTCTGCGTCAGCTGGAAGGTGCTTGGGAGGATCTCATAAAATGAGTAGATCTTTACATGCAGGGCCAACTTTAGATGAACGTATGGTGTAGATGACTCCTGTCCCACCTCCTCCATGGAGTGGGTTAATTACAACAGCTACATCAGCCACTTTAGACCAAGTCATCAGCTCAGGGTTGTACTAGCCTGCCAGAATGCCAGAGGATCTCCCAGTGGGACCCAACCATGACCAATTCTCATTAGCCCTTTCCAGCCTAGGTAGTCCACTCTTACATATTGTGAGAGTAGGCACTTACTATAAGGTTTTCTGGTGGGCCCAAGGAGCATCAGCTCATTGGCCAAAACAATGACTTGTATGACTTATCCAAGGGCAAGCATAGGAACCTTCTATCACCCAGCCATTGGCCCTCAAGCCTAGTTGGACTTGTTTGGGGGGATCTCAACAAACGAGTAGATCTTCACTTGCATGGCCAACTTCAGATGAACGTAAGGTGTAGACTACTCCTGTCCCACCTCTTCCATGGAGTGGGTTGATTACAACAGCTACATCAGCCACTTTAGACCAAGTCATCAGCTCAGGGTTGTACTAGCCTGCCAGAATGCCAGAGGATCTCCCAGTGGGACCCAGCCATGGCCAATTCTCATTAGCCCTTTCCAGCCTAGGTAGTCCACTCTTACATATTGTGAGAGTAGGCACTTACTATAAGGTTTTCTGGTGGGCCCAAGGAGCATCAGCTCATTAGCCAAAACAATGACTTGTATGACTTATCCAAGGGCAGGCATAGGAACCTTCTATCACCCAGCCATTGGCCCTCCAGCCTAGTTGGTTTTGTTTGGGGGGATCTCAACAAACGAGTAGATCTTTGCAACTTCAAATGAACATGCCCTTTAAATGTGACGTCAATGAATCTCCTTCTGCGTCAGCTGGAAGGTGCTTGGGAGGATCTCATAAAATGAGTAGATCTTTACATGCATGGCCAACTTTAGATGAACGTATGGTGTAGATGACTCCTGTCCCACCTCCTCCATGGAGTGGGTTAATTACAACAGCTACATCAGCCACTTTAGACCAAGTCATCAGCTCAGGGTTGTACTAGCCTGCCAGAATGCCAGAGGATCTCCCAGTGGGACCCAACCATGACCAATTCTCATTAGCCCTTTCCAGCCTAGGTAGTCCACTCTTACATATTGTGAGAGTAGGCACTTACTATAAGGTTTTCTGGTGGGCCCAAGGAGCATCAGCTCATTGGCCAAAACAATGACTTGTATGACTTATCCAAGGGCAAGCATAGGAACCTTCTATCACCCAGCCATTGGCCCTCAAGCCTAGTTGGACTTGTTTGGGGGGATCTCAACAAACGAGTAGATCTTCAAATGCATGGCCATCTTTAGACGAACGTATGGTTAGAAGACTCCTGTCCCACCTCTTCCATGTAGTGGGTTGATTACAACAGCTAGCCTAGTTGGACTTGTTTGGGGGGATCTGTTGACACAAAGCCTAGTTTGACTTGTTTGGGGACCTCAGCCTACAAGTAGATGTTCACATGCATGGCCAACTTCAGATAAACGTATGGTGTAGACGACTCCTTTCCCACCTTCTCCTTGTATGACTGATCCAAGGGCAGCGTAGGCACCCAGCCATTGGCCCTCAAGCCTAGTTGGACTTTTTTTGGGGGGGATCTCAACAAACGAGTAGATCTTTACAACTTCAAATGAACGTGCCCTTTAAATGTGACGTCGATGAATCTCCCTCTGCGTCGGCTAGAAGGTGCTTTTGGCAGCAAAAGGGTAAATAGTCTGGGTGTGTTAATAGAAACGTATCAATCTCTTTCTCCTGTGTGTACAAAAAAATGTCTTGTCTGGTCTAGGCTGGCATTAAATTCTGTGCGGCTAATGGTCTGTGGCCGGTGTAGGGGAAGAGGAAGAAAATAACTAAAATGATAAATAAGCTTCTTTCATCTCAAGCAGGCACGAGGAATACTCTAAAAAGGTATCGCTTCCACTGTCCCCGTGGTACCGGGGGGGGGGGGGGGGGGGGGGAATTACTGTATAAATAGAAACGGATAAGAGTAACATTGAGCCAGAAGGGGATGATATGTGTATTACCTGCCTCTCACATTAACAGCACTGGCTTCTGAGACGTGGCAATAATTTAACCCATAAAGCTGAAGGTGCGTGTTGTCTCCCCACCCCCAGTTGGCTGTGATTGGCACACAGAGCTCTCTCCGAGCGCGGCGCCTCCGTGCAGAAAAGGGACTGGATATAGTAATCAATTTTCCCCTCCTGAGATAACACAGGGAGTGATTAATGGCTTAGATTACGTAACATCAAACACAGAAAGGAACTCCATTGTAGAGAGATAGGAACCCAAACACCCTGTCCTCTGCCACCGCAGTCCCACATTCCCTGCCAAGTGTAAGGCTATCTACTTACTGGCACGCAAGCTCAGCCCGTGTTATTGGCTGAAAGGGGATACCCCCAGTATGGAGCCAAAGCATTGTGGGAAGTGGGTGTTGGTTTGGGTTGACCAATTGCAAGTGGTGGGCTAAATTCGCAGGCACCCAATCCCCTCAAGTAAGGAGGAAGCACTTCTTATTGGCGCTCGCATTACTCCTTCCAATGACTTTGGACCCAACCAGTAACCATGTTGTCCCATTCTATACGCTACTTTTGCACACACTTCTTATTCCAATATATAGGGGCAGAGGAGAATTGTAATTCCCCAGTTTAACCCCTACCAAACATGAACCCGCAGTGCCAACCCGAACCCTCTACAGTCAACTTGAACCCACAATGGTCACCTGAATTTCAACCCACCCAACCCATGGGTAACCCTGCAGGTCCTGCGGGTTTCAGGTCAACCCACACATCACTACTGCCCAAACAAACAAGTATAAATGAGGCCATATATGGGAAAACATGGGCCATTGGCCAGTGTATGGGCTTAAAACAATTGCCTTCCCATTAATAATGCCATCAACTGAGGCCATGGATCCATTCTGTGGGCAATAGGCCTCAGTGTGTAGGACTGTAACCAATATGTACGACTGTAACCAATGTGTACGATTGTAACCAATGTGTACGACTGTAACCAATGTGTACGATTGTAACCAATATGTACGACTGTAACCAATGTGTACGATTGTAACCAATGTGTATGACTGTAACCAATGTGTACGACTGTAACCAATATGTACGACTGTAACCAATGTGTACGACTGTGACCAATGTGTACGACTGTAACCAATATGTACGACTGTAACCAATATGTACGACTGTAAACAATATGTACGACTGTAACCAATGAGTACGACTGTAACCAATGTGTACGACTGTGACCAATGTGTATGACTGTAACCAATGTGTACGACTGTAACCAATGTGTACGACTGTAACCAATGTGTACGACTGTAACCAATATGTACGACTGTAACCAATGTGTACGACTGTGACCAATGTGTATGACTGCAACCAATGTGTACGACTGTAACCAATGTGTACGACTGTAACCAATATGTACGACTGTAACCAATGTGTACGACTGTGACCAATGTGTACGACTGTAACCAATGTGTACGACTGTAACCAATGTGTACGACTGTAACCAATGTGTACGACTGTAACCAATATGTACGACTGTAACCAATGTGTACGACTGTGACCAATGTGTATGACTGCAACCAATGTGTACGACTGTAACCAATGTGTACGACTGTAACCAATATGTACGACTGTAACCAATGTGTACGACTGTGACCAATGTGTATGACTGTAACCAATGTGTACGACTGCAACCAATGTGTATGACTGTAACCAATGTGTACGACTGTAACCAATGTGTACGACTGTGACCAATGTGTACGACTGTAACCAATGTGTACGACTGTAACCAATATGTACGACTGTAACCAATGTGTACGACTGTGACCAATGTGTACGACTGTAACCAATGTGTACGACTGTAACCAATATGTACGACTGTAACCAATGTGTACGACTGTGACCAATGTGTATGACTGTAACCAATGTGTATGACTGTAACCAATGTGTACGACTGTAACCAATGTGTACGACTGTAACCAATATGTACGACTGTAACCAATGTGTACGACTGTGACCAATGTGTATGACTGTAACCAATGTGTACGACTGTAACCAATATGTACGACTGTAACCAATGTGTACGACTGTGACCAATGTGTATGACTGTAACCAATGTGTACGACTGTAACCAATATGTACGACTGTAACCAATGTGTACGACTGTGACCAATGTGTATGACTGCGACCAATGTGTACGACTGTGACCAATGTGTACGACTGTGACCAATATGTACGACTGTAACCAATGTGTACGACTACAACCAATGTGTACGACTGTAACCAATGTGTACAACAGTAACCAATGAGTACGACTGTAACCAATGAGTACGACTGTAACCAATGTGTACGACTGTAACCAATGTGTACGACTGTAACCAATATGTACGACTGTAACCAATGTGTACGACTGTAACCAATGTGTACGACTGTAACCAATGTGTACGACTGTGACCAATGTGTACGACTGTAACCAATGTGTTCGACTGTGTTTCATATCCCGCCGCTGCCATCAAACCAGACTGTTCACAACTCCTACCCCCCCCCCCCCCCCCCCCCGCGTGTCCTACCTATACCAGTTCCCCCGGTCTGTCCTTCATCTCGGCTCCCCTGTGCCGCTCCCCGCTCAGTCCTCTCTCTCCACTGCCAGGTGGGAGGACGTAGCGGGGGCCGGGTAGATTGCTCTAAGGGACCGGATCTGGCCCGCGGGCCGTAGCTTGGGGGCCGCTGCTGTATTGGGTCTTGCTGACTCCCTTATTGCACTGTATCCTCTGAGTGTCAGATTTAAGTGCCGCTAAATGGAATCCATTGTTGCAAGAGTAACATTATTCCCGTTATAATGCATTAGTACCATAATAAGAGCTGAATATTATAATGGCCTACTTCTGGCCTCAGAGATACGATTATAACATAATGATGTCACAGCGATGCCATCACTGGTGATTATAGAGAGTAAAGTGATAGGGTAATGATTGCGACTCCTGAATGACAGCCTTCCACATCTTCTGACAGCAAAATCACAGCGGCGACATCGCTTATGTGTATTAATACAGTCAAGGATAGAGGCTATGACGTGCATCCTGATTGGTTGCTGCAGAATATAGCTACTAGCATCCCCTTACAACTAGTCAAATTTATACATGCAGGTATGGGAGCCCTTATCTGAAAACCCCTTATCCAGAGATTCAAAATAAACCCCAGCATTCCATATACACAGAGGTCCAAACAGCCCCACACTAGCCTAGTGCATAGTGACTGTCTATGGCAACTTCAGGGTCGGACTGGGCCACCGGGACACCAGGAAAAATCCCAGTGGGCCCTGGCGGCCCAGACCCGACCCTTGCTCCTGCCCCCACGCGTTAAATTTACGCACTCGGGGGAGGTCGTCGGGTGGGGAGGCCCCGTAAGGGGGGGTGGGGAGGCCTCGCGAGGGGGGGTGGGCTCGGACTTGGGGGTGAAGGGCCCACCAGGGATCCCACCCCAGGGGCCCTGCAGGTGCCTGTGCCCCCCCCTCGCAGGGCCCCTGGGGTGGGAGCCCTAGTGGGCCCTTCACCCCCCAGTCCGACCCTGGGCAACTTACAGATGCTCCTCTGGCATTTTCCAGAATTCACAGATTGCCAGTCTGGTCCAGGGGTGATCTGTTGGGCGCCCCAGCTGTCTGTGGTCATGGAGCTACACTGCAAGTATAGGAAAGAAGAATATCCCTGTGCTTTATGAAGAGATATCTAGTGCAGCTTGTTATTATAAGAAGCCATTGTGCCTCAGGCTGGCAACAAATAAACTTTATCAGCTCCCATAGACACGGCTGTGGCCTAACATCGCGAAATTGCCGCCTTTGCTTACTAATGTAGAAAGGTATATTTACCCTTTAATCAGGGATCCCCGCCCCCTCCATTCCCTATATATGAGGCAGGTGAGGCCAATCCTGGTCTTTGTTGGCTGATTAATGCCGCGATGTAACCGCTTAAACATTTATTTTGTGCTAAGCCAATACAAGCGGCAATCCATTTATTTTTAGCTTTAATTAATTACACAGTCTGCGCTCCCGTTAGCCAATCAATCAGGCTCCGGCGATGTTACTGAGGCTAAAAATGTGCTGAAGTTACCCATCAATACGCCTCTCCCCGGGGGCCGGGCAGGGTTGTGCCGTACAAAGGTGTCTTGTGTCAGGTTGGCAACGATCGATCGGTTGTATTAATCGCCGGAGCTCTGGGTTTGTACAGCAGTGAGGGGCTTTTCCCAGAGATTGCAAGCTGGCCTTATATGCACCACTCATTTCATACAATCTTCAGTACAGGGCGGCCATATGATCCTGATCAATATCTGTGTACTGGGGTTAATGGTCACTTCATCGATTGGGCAGGTTTGAACTTCTTGTCAGTGCGTCCCACAAGCTGATTGGTTAGAAACAGCCCTAGTTCTGAGAATATGTAGGTCAGCAATACATATTCACCCCGAAATCCCAACCAAGTGACCTTGGACCCCTTTTAAGGTCCAACAAGACCCTTTTTGACAGTCCAACGTTTGGTCCAAGCTCATGAAATGGGTACAGGTATAAGAAAATATCAATGTATCAGTCATTCAGCCACAGTTCTAAGAATATGTAGGTCAGCAATACATATTCACCCTGAAATCCCAGCCCAACTGAACTTGGACCCCTTTTAAAGTCAAGGCCCTTTTTGAAGGTCCAACGCTTGGTCAGAACTTATGAAATGGGTACAGATATAAGAAAATATCAATGTATCAGTCATTCAGCCACAGTTCCAAGAATATGTAGGTCAGCAATATATATTCACCCCAAAATCCCAACCTAACTGACTTTGGACCCCTTTAAAGGTCCAACCTTTACTCAAGACCCTTTTTGAAGGTCCAATGCTTGGTCAGAACTTATGAAATAGGTACAGATATGAGAAAAAACAATGTATCAGTCATTCAGCCACAGTTCCAAGAATATGTAGGTCAGAAATGCATATTCACCCCAAAATCCCAACCTAACTGACCTTGGAACCCTTTTAAGGTCCAACCTTTAGTCAAGTTCCTTTTTGATGGTCCAACGTTTGGTCCGAGCACATGAAATGGGTACAGATATAAGAAAATATCAATGTATCAGTCAATCAGTTCCAAGAATATGTAGGTCATCAATACATATTCACCCCAAATCCCCACCTAACAAACCTTGAACTCCTTTAAAGGTCCAGCTGTTGGTCAAGACCCTTTTTGAAGGCCCATTGCTTGATCAGAGCTTATGAAATGGGTACAGGTATAAGAAAATATCAGTGTATCAGTCATTTAGCCATAGTTCCAAGAAAATGTTGCTCAGCAATACATATTCACCCCAAATCCCAGCTTAACTGATCTTGAAGCCCTTTAAAGGTCCAACCTTTGGTCAAAACCCTTGTTTGAAGGTCCAATGCTTGGTCAGAGCTTATGAAATGGGTACAGATATAAGAAAATATCAATGTATCAATTATTTAGCCACAGTTCCAAGAAGATGTTGCTCAGCAGTACATATTTATTGCACCTGAGATCTCCAACCTTGATCTCCTTTGGTCAGGGCTCATGAAATGGGTACAAATATAGGAAAATATCAATGTATCAGTCATTAAGTCATAGTTCCCACAATACACAGGGCAGCAAGTACATACAGTACTCTCCCTGAAATCTCACCCTAACTGACCTTCAGCTGGGCCTTCAGGTTTCTCTAGTAGAGCAAATGGCTATTAAGCCCCCCCCACTGTGACAAGCCCTACATTTTGGGAACCACTGCCATGTGGTATAGGCTCATATGTGGCCAGTTTTAATTTGCCATTGAAACATCCGCTTGGGGAAGCTGCCAGATGAGCAGATCTATGAATGATGGCCACCTAGAATGGTGGGCCAAATCAGGATGATCTGATTATTTGGTCCTGGCCAATGGTTGAATTAGTATAGGTGCCTGAACAGAGCTGCAGAGGAAGGACCGTATGAAAGACCTGACACTGTCCAGCTGTATTTGGAAACCCTTGCAGGGTTGGACTGGGTTGTGCTAACCCAGGGCCCCCCTTAGGGGCCCATTGGCAGTCCCTCCCCCCCATACATAACTGATACTTTGCAACAGAGGCAGGAAGGACAGTGGGAAGAAGAGAGGGCAACAGCAGTCTGGGTCGGGGCCCACTGGATTTTTTCCTGGTGTCTCACCGGCCCAGTCCAACCCTGAACCATTGCCAATCTCTAGAAATATGTTGATCTGACGGCCCTATATACTATATAGGAATCTGCAGACATGGTTGGAGGTGGCTTGGCCCCTGTGTGAGTGTATATAGGAATCTGCAGACATGGTTGGAGGTGGCTTGGCCCCTGTGTGAGTGTATATAGGAATCTGCAGACATGGTTGGGGGTGGCTCGGCCCCTGTATGAGTGTATATAGGAATCTGCAGACATGGTTGGGGGTGGCTCGGCCCCTGTATGAGAGTATATAGGAATCTGCAGACATGGTTGGGGGTGGCTCGGCCCCTGTACGAGTGTATATAGGAATCTGCAGACATAGTTGGGGGTGGCTCGGCCCCTGTATGAGAGTATATAGGAATCTGCAGACATGGTTGGAGGTGGCTCGGCCCCTGTGTGAGTGTATATAGGAATCTGCAGACATGGTTGGAGGTGGCTTGGCCCCTGTGTGAGTGTATATAGGAATCTGCAGACATGGTTGGGGGTGGCTCGGCCCCTGTATGAGTGTATATAGGAATCTGCAGACATGGTTGGGGGTGGCTCGGCCCCTGTACGAGTGTATATAGGAATCTGCAGACATGGTTGGGGGTGGCTCGGCCCCTGTATGAGAGTATATAGGAATCTGCAGACATGGTTGGGGGTGGCTCGGCCCCTGTACGAGTGTATATAGGAATCTGCAGACATGGTTGGGGGTGGCTCGGCCCCTGTACGAGTGTATATAGGAATCTGCAGACATGGTTGGGGGTGGCTCGGCCCCTGTATGAGTGTATATAGGAATCTGCAGACATGGTTGGGGTGGCTCGGCCCCTGTGTGAGTGTATATAGGAATCTGCAGACATGGTTGGGGGTGGCTCGGCCCCTGTGTGAGTGTATATAGGAATCTGCAGACATGGTTGGGGGTGGCTCGGCCCCTGTACGAGTGTATATAGGAATCTGCAGACATGGTTGGGGGTGGCTCGGCCCCTGTACGAGTGTATATAGGAATCTGCAGACATGGTTGGGGGTGGCTCGGCCCCTGTATGAGTGTATATAGGAATCTGCAGACATGGTTGGGGGTGGCTCGGCCCCTGTGTGAGTGTATATAGGAATCTGCAGACATGGTTGGGGATGGCTTGGCCCCTGTGTGAGTGTATATAGGAATCTGCAGACATGGTTGGGGATGGCTTGGCCCCTGTACGAGTGTATATAGGAATCTGCAGACATGGTTGGGGGGTGGCTCGGCCCCTGTATGAGTGTATATAGGAATCTGCAGACATGGTTGGGGGTGGCTCGGCCCCTGTGTGAGTGTATATAGGAATCTGCAGACATGGTTGGGGATGGCTTGGCCCCTGTGTGAGTGTATATAGGAATCTGCAGACATGGTTGGGGATGGCTTGGCCCCTGTACGAGTGTATATAGGAATCTGCAGACATGGTTGGGGGTGGCTCGGCCCCTGTTTGAGTGTATATAGGAATCTGCAGACATGGTTGGGGGTGGCTCGGCCCCTGTACGAGTGTATATAGGAATCTGCAGACATGGTTGGGGGTGGCTCGGCCCCTGTACGAGTGTATATAGGAATCTGCAGACATGGTTGGGGGTGGCTCGGCCCCTGTACGAGTGTATATAGGAATCTGCAGACATGGTTGGGGGTGGCTCGGCCCCTGTACGAGTGTATATAGGAATCTGCAGACATGGTTGGGGGTGGCTCGGCCCCTGTACGAGTGTATATAGGAATCTGCAGACATGGTTGGGGGTGGCTCGGCCCCTGTACGAGTGTAGTTGGGGCTCAGGGTGTCATCTCAGGGCACCCATTTCATGCAGCCAAGGAACCTTTTTGTCCTTCTCTATTGAAGGAAAGAATCAGCTCCAGTGGCCCTCGAACCCTCCAGCCCAAGTGCAAGTTTTTGTTTGTAGCGGAGAGACGAGAGCACTTGATTTGATAGAGAGCATTGTTCAGGCTGTAGTAAAAGCGAGAGGGAAGTGCTCTGAATGCCGGAGAAGCCCCCCCGGCCCCCCCAGCCCCCCCCGGCCCCCCCAGCCCCCCCAGCCCCCCCAGCACAATACAACTCATGCGCTTACTTAGCAAAACTGAGGCTCCTACAGACCCCAGCACCCCCAGCACCCTCCTGAGCCTGTTAGCGCTCTCCCCCTGGGGGCTCAGAGTAATTGCATCTCAGTGCTGCCCCCCCCCCCCCCGCCTGGCTGACTTAACCGTATTCCATTGGGTAATTTGATTTCGCCCTGCGTTTCCTCCCACCTTGTATGAAGTTATGGTGCCAGCGCCAGTCCCAAGTAATATCTTCAGGTATATAAAGACCCCGCAGATGATAGCATTATACACAGATTACTCCTCACAATCCTCTTTCCTCACACATTTATTTCTCACTCGCCTCATTTATTCCCTATATTGGGAGGTGAGGAGCCGCTGCTTAAAGGGAAAGGAAGGCATTTAGTCTCAGGGGAAGGACTGCGGCCATTATATTGTAGTTACTTTGGCCCCGGCATAGTGTAACCAAGGTTATTGCATTGACTCTTCCTCTGCTGGCAAATCCCTATGGTCCCTATCACATTCCCATCAGCCCCTGCCCCAGTGAGCTTACAATCTAAGGTCCCTATCCCATTCCCATCAGCCCCTGCCCCAGTGAGCTTACAATCTAAGGTCCCTATCCCATTCCCATCAGTCCCTGCCCCAGTGAGCTTACAATCTAAGGTCCCTATCACATTCCCATCAGTCCCTGCCCCAGTGAGCTTACAATCTAAGGGCCCTATCACATTCCCATCAGCCCCTGCCCCAGTGAGCTTACAATCTAAGGGCCCTATCACATTCCCATCAGTCCCTGCCCCAGTGAGCTTACAATCTAAGGTCCCTATCCCATTCCCATCAGTCCCTGCCCAGTGAGCTTACAATCTAAGGTCCCTATCACATCCCCATCAGCCCCTGCCCCAGTGAGCTTACAATCTAAGGTCCCTATCACATTCCCATCAGCCCCTGCCCCAGTGAGCTTACAATCTAAGGTCCCTATCACATTCCCATCAGTCCCCTGCCCCAGTGAGCTTACAATCTAAGGTCCCTATCCCATTCCCATCAGTCCCTGCCCCAGTGAGCTTACAATCTAAGGTCCCTATCACATCCCCATCAGCCCCTGCCCCAGTGAGCTTACAATCTAAGGTCCCTATCACATTCCCATCAGCCCCTGCCCCAGTGAGCTTACAATCTAAGGTCCCTATCCCATTCCCATCAGCCCCTGCTCCAGTGAGCTTACAATCTAAGGTCCCTATCACATTCCCATCAGCCCCTGCCCCAGTGATCTTACAATCTAAGGTCCCTATCACATTCCCATCAGTCCCTGCCCCAGTGAGCTTACAATCTAAGGTCCCTATCACATTCCCATCAGCCCCTGCCCCAGTGAGCTTACAATCTAAGGTCCCTATCACATTCCCATCAGTCCCTGCCCCAGTGAGCTTACAATCTAATGTCCCTATCACATTCCCATCAGCCCCTGCCCCAGTGAGCTTACAATCTAAGGTCCCTATCACATTCCCATCAGTCCCTGCCCCAGTGAGCTTACAATCTAATGTCCCTATCACATTCCCATCAGCCCCTGCCCCAGTGAGCTTACAATCTAAGGTCCCTATCACATTCCCATCAATCCCTGCCCCAGTGAGCTTACAATCTAAGGTCCCTATCCCATTCCCATCAGTCCCTGCCCCAGTGAGCTTACAATCTAAGGTCCCTATCCCATTCCCATCAGTCCCTGCCCCAGTGAGCTTACAATCTAAGGTCCCTATCACATTCCCATCAGCCCCTGCCCCAGTGAGCTTACAATCTAAGGTCCCTATCCCATTCCCATCAGCCCCTGCCCCAGTGAGCTTGCAATCTAAGGTCCCTATCTCAGTAACATACACTAGGGGCGGATTGTTGAGACAATGGAGTGTAACCAGAGCTACAGCTGCAATTACAGAACAGACTTCAGCTCTTAATCCTCTGCTCTGCAATTTAATGATATTTTTGTTGTTGCTGCCGGCACTTTGTTACCCCAGGAACTCGGGAGCCTTAGGCCATTGGCTGCCACAACCCCCCGACTCTGCTTTCTGCCAGTTCCTGGAATTCAGCTCCCAACGTTCATTAATTAGTTGGTAATATACTGCGTATTCATGCCCGCCTTACCCGCCATTGGCATCAGATGGAAGTGCGGATGCTTAGCTACAGTTTGCCCTCTTGGGCTGCCCTGACTGCCATATTATCATTAATAAATAGGGCAGCTAATTATATGCAGCCATTTACAGTAAGTCCCTGCCCCGCAGAGCTTGCACTCTAAGTTTTATCCTTTATAGACACACCTATAATTAGAATCACACATTTGGGGTACCCTGTTCCATACTTATGACTGGTTTTCAGGGTCCCAACAAGACTGCCCCTCCTACAGCCATACCCACCCCACCCACCTTATGGCCACCCTGCTCAGGATCAGACTGGGCCAATGGGGCACTGGAAAAAACCCCGCTGTGTGAGGACCATATGAACACCCCTATGCCCTTCTCCCCAACAGGGTATCTATCTTGCCAACCGGGCAGATATCAGTGTGCCAGGTCATGGGAAGGACCCCATACATGGGCCAATAAGATTTGGGCTAGAGGAGCCGAGTCTGCAGTTTTTATTCATTGGCTCCTCCATTGATGTGTGTGGGGGGATATCATTACCTTGAGTCCAATAAAATAAGCCATTTTTAATTGTCCCCAAAAGCCTATATAACACCAATATAATTTATTAACCCTTGCTAGGTTAGATATTAGGTTCTCTTGAGGGCCCTCGGGGGCCCAGTCCAACACTGCAGGTATAACAATTACACACACTGTGCAACGTATAGATATATATGATACTGCTAAGGGAATGATATACTGTACCAGATACTATTATACACCCTGATACAAAGCCTTTAATCAGATCACTGTACTGGGAGTGGTTCAATAAATGCATATGGACAGCAGGCATGGAACACGTTAGCCCCGGCCGCCGGGGGGCGCTGGGGAGGCACAGAGCTTATCCCCTATGACAGCTCAGCGGCTGGGGGGGGGGGCAGAGGGGCTCACATTGCTGTGCCCGTGCCACAGTACAACTCTCACACCGACACAGACTTTAATAGCACAAGTTGACATCACATTGCCAATGGGGGGGACGAGGCCCCGCGCTACAGAAATACACATCAGCTGAATCAGGGGAAGATGTTTCACTGCGCAGCACCAGCAACTTGCCCGGGGGGGCATTTAGTTTATGCACATTGAGCGGGGGGGGGGGGGGGGGGGTATTGGCAGGGGATTTCCTTCATACTTCATACTTAATACACATACGTGTATATCTATAATCATAAAGCTCCTGGATGGATAGGTAGATAGATAGATAGATAGATAGAGATGATTGATAGATAGATAGATGATAGATAGATAGATAGAGATGATTGATAGATAGATGATAGATAGATAGATAGATAGATAGATAGAGATGATTGATAGATAGATAGATAGATAGATAGATGATAGATAGATAGATAGATAGATAGATAGAGATGATTGATAGATAGATAGATAGATAGATAGATAGATAGATAGATAGATGATAGATAGATAGATAGATAGATAGATAGATAGATAGATAGAGATGATTGATAGATAGATGATAGATAGATAGATAGATAGATAGATAGATAGATAGATAGATAGATGATAGATAGATAGATAGATAGATAGATAGAGATGATTGATAGATAGATAGATAGATAGATAGATAGATAGATAGATAGATAGATAGATAGATAGATAGATAGATAGATGGGCAATTAGAGACACCCACTGCCAGAGACTCTCCCATCACATCCCAGACTTCCCATCTATAGAAGGAGAGAGAAAACTCTGCATCCTACTGGGAGAAGAGACACTGACAGTAACAATGGCAGCACAATACATAACTGACTGTCATAGACTGAGAGAGACAGGACTTTCCCCTGTCCCCATATACTGACCCCCTATCCCCACCCCTTAAACCCCCCCCCCCATTCCCATATACTGACCCCCTAACCCCACCCATTACACCCTATACCTGCTTTGGCAATGCTAAATGTATTTGGTCCTGCCAATAAAGCTTATTTGATTTGATTTGATTTGAGAGAGAGAGAGAGTGAGAGTGAGAGAGAGAGAGAGAGAGAGAGAGAGGGAGATATAGATAGATAGATAGATAGATAGATGATAGATAGATAGATAGATAGATAGATAGACAGACAGACAGATAGATAGACAGACAGATAGATAGACAGACAGATAGATAGACAGACAGACAGACAGATAGATAGACAGACAGACAGATAGATAGATAGATCTATCTAGATAACTGCCCCCCAGCAAGTAATTAGTGTAGGGGCCCAGCGCACACAGCAACCTGTACCTGCCCACTGGCTTGTACTGCCGGAGGGGGGGGTGTGGGGCAGGTGGGGTGGGGGGTACTATTGTTCTACAACTACAAAAGGGCCCACGGTCAGGGCCTTTCTGACTCCCAGGTACTGGGCCAAATCCGAAACCTTCCCTTTCCACTCATACACACAGACATGTGTGATAGATATGCCTACCCCCTGCCCCCCCCTTCTATGTGGCCCCCACAGGCAAACCCCCCCAAAGGTCAGCCGCAGAGACAGGTAGGGGCCCTCAGGCTTATATTGCAAGTCTTCTTGTACTGTCAGCATCCTGATTATATTATCCCCCCCCCCCCCCCCCTGAGAGATGCAGAGGAGCAAGCAAATTCCTGATCTCCCTCCTGGGACCCCGCAAGGCTCTCATTTCCATAGAAACAATGGTACACAAGTCAGAAAGATCAATATTCAGTTGTGACGGGGCCGGGGAATGAGACAGAGAGTAGGAACAGAGCAGGGATTGCTCAGTATGGGATGGGGCATGGGGGGGGGGGCTGATGTGGGACGGGGCATGGGGGGGGCTGATGTGGGATGGGGCATGGGGGGGGGGGCTGATGTGGGACAGGACTGTATGTGTGTATATGTACTGCATAGGCATGGGCAGGTTAAACAAAGGTGCATCATTATACAATGGGGCAAAAGGAAACTATAGTATTTGCTGGGGCAGCTGAGAAGGTAATGGGAGTCCCAGCATGCACTGGGGCAGGAGGAGGAATGTTCTGGGCAGTTACATTGAAGGGGCAGGGAGAATGTATGGTGGAACTTCACAGCAGGTCAATACAGAACCTTTCTGAGCCCATTGTGGTACATGCCCTGGGTTGTCCGTGGGTTCCCGGAGGTGCCTAACTGCCTCTGTTGTGCATCTTTTGGGGGGAAAGTTCCAGGGAGCCGCAGCGACACCGTATCCCCCAAGTGACCATGCACTGCCAGCACCTCATTGGCTCTATAGGTGCGAAAGTGTTTATAGGGGTTTTGGGTGGGGTGCACCTCTGCAAGGTACGGGATGTTGGGCACATTGCAAGAGGGGAGAAGGTAAAGCTGCCATATGTGTTCCTATGAATGAAGTTTCATATGATTTTTGGTACGTCTGGCAGTCGAGACAAATATTGAAGGATACTGATTGGCTGGTCAGTTGGGCATTGCATGGTGCATTGGCAGATGAGGAAATGAAGATCTGCCAATGTGTGGCTGCCCTTAAGGTGACCATACACTATAAGATCCTCTAATTTGGCAAGGTCGCAAAGTGAGCGGATCTTCTCCTGATATTGCCCACCTATGGGTGGCCCACCCTAGGGCCAAAGGGTAGAATCAAAATAGATGGGCTTGGACACAGTCAAATCAGGGACCGCAGATGTAGTCTTCGATCTGATGGATAAATCTAAACCTGCCCAATAAAGATCTAGCCAATTTCAGGCTGGATATCAGTCGGGAAGGCCCGTTGGTGGTGCCCATACACGGGCAGATAAGTTGCCGAATTAGTCTAAAAGACCGGTATCAGCAGCTGAAATTGGTCAGTGTATGGCCACCATTAGGCACAGTAAGGGCGACTATAGTGATGTGCTGGCCGGGAAAAACTCAACCCGCACCCAATAAACATTAAACTGCACCCAACCCTAACCTGCGTTATGTTACCGTCATGGGACCTGCACCCAGTCTGTACCCACATCTTCCCTGTTTGCTACTTCAGCGAGCAGCGTAGGTTCCAACTTTGGGAACAGAGGAAAACATTGCTTCCCCAGTCTGACCCTAACCTGCAATGGTCGGCCAAATTTCAACCCTAACCTTGACCTAGGGGTCAACCTGCGTATCATTAGTTGAGGGCCCAAAGTCATTCTTACAGAGGGTGAGAGTGTCGGTCAAGGTGAATATGAGCAAGTCTGGTTGGGGTGAAGGTGAGGTTGGATTAGACCCGGACTGGCAACCTGTGGGTTCTGGCAAATGCCAGAGGGGCTGCTGTAAGATGCCATAGACAGTCACTATTTATTGGGGGGCTGTTTGGGCCTCTGTGTACTGGGAATGCCAGGGCCTATTTTGAATCCCAGTCCAGACCTGGTCTATGGAGTCCATAACCTGGCTAGGGTTTACTACAGGCCCAGACTGGCAATCTGTGGGTTCTGGGAAATGCCAGAGGGGCTGCTGTAAGGTGCCACACACACTATTTATTGGGCTGGGGGGGCTGTTTGTGCCTCTGGGTACTGGGAATGCCAGGGGGGCTGTAAGGTGCCACACACACTATTTATTGGGCTGGGGGGGCTGTTTGTGCCTCTGGGTACTGGGAATGCCAGGGGGGCTGTAAGGTGCCACAGACAGTCACTATTTATTGGGCTGGGGGGGCTGTTTGTGCCTTTGGGTACTGGGAATGCCAGGGGGGCTGTAAGGTGCCACAGACAGTCACTATTTATTGGGCTGGGGGGGCTGTTTGTGCCTCTGGGTACTGGGAATGCCAGGGGGGCTGTAAGGTGCCACAGACAGTCACTATTTATTGGGCTGGGGGGGGGGGCTGTTTGTGCCTCTGGGTACTGGGAATGCCAGGGGGGCTGTAAGGTGCCATAGACAGTCACTATTTATTGGGCTGGGGGGGCTGTTTGTGCCTCTGGGTACTGGGAATGCCAGGGGGGCTGTAAGGTGCCACAGACAGTCACTATTTATTGGGCTGGGGGGGGCTGTTTGTGCCTCTGGGTACTGGGAATGCCAGGGGGGCTATAAGGTGCCACAGACAGTCACTATTTATTGGGCTGGTTTGGGCCTCTGTGTACTGGGAATGCCTGGGTCTAGTTTGAACCCCAGTCTGGGCCAGGTTATGGTAAGTGGGTCAGTCAGGGTGAGGGTGAGTGGGTCAGTCAGGGTGAGGGTGAGTGGGTCAGTCAGGGTGAGGGTGAGTGGGTGGGTTGCGGTAAGGGTGAGTGGGTGGGTCAGGATGAGTCATGGAATTCCAAAAATAAAAAAAATTGCAGAAAAGAAAAAAAAGACAGAAGGAATGATCAATATTTAATAGAACCAAAGAGACAGGGAATTTCTATGTAAAGAAATGGAAAGACTGAAGGTTCAGCTCCGAGCTGGAAAGAAAGAGGGAGGGAGAGAGGAGCGAGAGAGGAGGGAGAGAGGAGGGAGAGAGGAGGGTGAGAGGAGCGAGAGAGGAGCGAGAGAGGAGCGAGATGCAGAGGTAGATGGGGCTTGGATGAGAGGGAGGGTTGCTCGGCAGGAGACAGAGGGGGGGCACGTAGTTATGCATAGTAAATAAGCAATGGCCGGAGAGACAGGGGTAGGGAGGAGAGCGCAGGAATGGCAGGTCGGCACAGAGATAATCACAGCACTGGGCCCGTAGCTGGGCTTACTGGGAGCAAAGTGCCCGACATCGGCACGCAGAGTTAATAGAAGGATAAGGCCTGGCAGGCATAGGAAAGAGGCTGTGACAGACAGGGAGGCCGGAGGAATTATCCAAGAGATGCTGGGCATCCAATCCCACGGGGCACTTAGCCTGGCAAGAGAAGAAAACACGGATACGTGACTCCACCGGAACCTGATTAATTATCCTCACTCTGTGCTGTATCTCTCTCTGGGCAGGAACATGGGCTGCCTGAGGTTCATGGGATACAGCCCAATAAAGTAACCACCAGGGGACCACTGGTCGGACACAAGTCACCTTATTACTCCTAGTCATCTAATGAAAGGAACCAGCAACTGGGCAATAGGTTTTGGTTTGGGCTTTGGTGAGAACCAAAGCAAGTCCTGCTGCTTTGATATTGGCCCTAGCCATACACCTTAAGATTTCACCGAAACAATGAATATCTGCCCAATCAGCCACCAACTGGCTCGGCTAAATATGTGGGCCAACAATACTGTGGGTCTATGGATACCCATTGGATAAGGACCATGTGAATGTGTTATGGTCAGTGGCGTAACTGGATGTTACTGGTCCTTCAAGCAAATTCAATTCAGGGCCCCAAAATATTGGTAAATTGACCAAGATATATTGCAACCGATCATTAATTAGGGCCTAACCTCAGGATCTGGGGATGTTCTCCTCACCCAACAGGATTTCAAACCTTCTCGCTTGACTGTACGACCCTCATAGATTGGCCAAGATTTGGGCCCATATGTAGCCACCTTTAGGGTCCCCACCAAGTTCAGCTTTCCCTTTGCCAAATCCAATCACTTGGCCAAAACTTCAATGACTTGAAAGATAAAGAAATGGTAAAAATCACTGGGAGGGGGGGGGGGGGGGGCAGGTTGTATGACACCCACTAATTATTCTAGTCACTTACTTCAGACCTGTGTCGGTCACTCCTCTTCCTCTTCTTCTCAGTGCCGCCATACTCTTCTGGTGCCCCCACATACTCTTCTGGTTCTGCCATACTCTTCTGGTGCCCCCACATACTCTTCTGGTGCCGCCATACTCTTCTTGTTTCCCCACATACTCTTCTTGTGTCCCCACATACTCTTCTGGTGCCGCCATACTCTTCTTGTTCCCCCACATACTCTTCTTGTGTCCCCACATACTCTTCTGGTGCCGCCATACTCTTCTGGTGCCCCCACATACTCTTCTGGTGCCGCCATACTCTTCTGGTGCCCCCACATACTCTTCTTGTGCCCCCACATACTCTTCTGGTGCCGCCATACTCTTCTGGTGCCCCCACATACTCTTCTGGTGCCGCCATACTCTTCTGGTGCCCCCACATACTCTTCTTGTGCCCCCACATACTCTTCTGGTGCCCCCACATACTCTTCTGGTGCTGCCATACTCTTCTTGTGCCCCCACATACTCTTCTGGTGCCCCCACATACTCTTCTGGTGCCGCCATACTCTTCTGGTGCCCCCACATACTCTTCTGGTGCCGCCATACTCTTCTGGTGCCACCATACTCTTCTTGTGCCCCCACATACTCTTCTGGTGCCCCCACATACTCTTCTGGTGCCCCCACATACTCTTCTGGTGCCCCCACATACTCTTCTGGTGCCGCCATACTCTTCTGGTGCCCCCACATACTCTTCTTGTGCCCCCACATACTCTTCTGGTGCCCCCACATACTCTTCTGGTGCTGCCATACTCTTCTTGTGCCGCCACATACTCTTCTGGTGCCCCCCCATACTCTTCTGGTGCCGCCATACTCTCTTCCTGGTGCCCCCACATACTCTTTCTGGTGCCGCCATAGCTCTTCTGGTGCCCATACCTTCTTGTGCCCCATACTCTTCTGGTGCCCCATCTCTTCTGGTGGCCCCCACAATACTCTTCTGGTGCCCCCCACATACTTCTTCTGGTGCCGCCATATACTCTTCTGGTGCCCCACATACTCTTCTGGTTCTGCCATACTCTTCTGGTGCCCCCACATACTCTTCTGGTGCCGCCATACTCTTCTGGTGCCCCCACATACTCTTCTGGTGCCGCCATACTCTTCTGGTGCCACCATACTCTTCTTGTGCCCCCACATACTCTTCTGGTGCTGCCCCACATACTCTTCTGGTGCCCCCACATACTCTTCTGGTGCCCCCACATACTCTTCTGGTGCCCTCACATACTCTTCTGGTGCCCCCATACTCTTCTGGTGCCACCATACTCTTCTTGTGCCCCCACATACTCTTCTGGTGCCCCCACATACTCTTCTGGTGCCCCCACATACTCTTCTGGTGCCCCCACATACTCTTCTGGTGCCGCCATACTCTTCTGGTGCCCCCACATACTCTTCTGGTTCTGCCATACTCTTCTGGTGCCCCCACATACTCTTCTGGTGCCGCCATACTCTTCTGATGTCCCCACATACTCTTCTGGTGCCCCCACATACTCTTCTGGTGCCCCCACATACTCTTCTGGTGCCGCTATACTCTTCTGGTGCCCCCACATACTCTTCTGGTGCCCCCACATACTCTTCTGGTGCCGCTATACCCTTCTGGTGCCCCCACATACTCTTCTGGTGCCGCTATACCCTTCTGGTGCCTGCATACTCTTCTGGTGCCCCCATATACTCTTCTGGTGCCGCTATACCCTTCTGGTGCCCCACATACTCTTCTGGTCTGGTGCCCCCACATACTCTTCTGGTGCCCTACTCTTCTGGTGCCCCCACATACTCTTCTGGTGCCCCACATACTCTTCTGGTGCCGCTATACCCTTCTGGTGCTGGTGCCACATACTCTTCTGTGCCCCCACATACTCTTCTGGTGCCCCCACATACTCTTCTGGTGCCGCTATACTCTTCTGGTGCCTGCATACTCTTCTGGTGCCCCCATATACTCTTCTGGTGCCGCTATACCCTTCTGGTGCCCCCACATACTCTTCTGGTGCCGCTATACCCTTCTGGTGCCTGCATACTCTTCTGGTGCCCCCATATACTCTTCTGGTGCCGCTATACCCTTCTGGTGCCCCCACATACTCTTCTGGTGCCGCTATACCCTTCTGGTGCCACCATACTCTTCTTGTGCCCCCACATACTCTTCTGGTGCCCCCACATACTCTTCTGGTGCCGCTATACCCTTCTGGTGCCGCTATACCCTTCTGGTGCCTGCATACTCTTCTGGTGCCCCCACATACTCTTCTAGTGCCCCCACATACTCTTCTGGTGCCGCTATACCCTTCTGGTGCCTGCATACTCTTCTGGTGCCCCCATATACTCTTCTGGTGCCGCTATACCCTTCTGGTGCCCCCACATACTCTTCTGGTACCGCTATACCCTTCTGGTGCCTGCATACTCTTCTGGTGCCCCCATATACTCTTCTGGTGCCGCTATACCCTTCTGGTGCCCCCACATACTCTTCTGGTGCCGCTATACCCTTCTGGTGCCCCCACATACTCTTCTGGTGCCGCTATACCCTTCTGGTGCCACCATACTCTTCTTGTGCCCCCACATACTCTTCTGGTGCCGCTATACCCTTCTGGTGCCGCTATACCCTTCTGGTGCCTGCATACTCTTCTGGTGCTCCCACATACTCTTCTGGTGCCCCCACATACTCTTCTGGTGCCCCCACATACTCTGTGCCACCATCATGGGCAAGGGCATGCACACTAAAGCTGCTGTTTTATGTATTGTGCAAAGGATGCTGGGACACTGGAAGTGCCTGGGGTAGGAAGTAAGTGAATAGAACTACTGGTGGTGCCTAGTAATGTGTATACCAATTAGGGTTCGGATTCTTTGTGACCAAGTCTTTTGTGCAGGGTACCATTATTCAGAGGAACCCCAACATTCTATATGCCGTACCCACTGGCTACAACATTGCACCCAGCAGTTGATGGCTGTTTAGGGGGATCAGTTTACACTGAGGATATGGTTGCCACCAATACTCCAAGCAGGGGGCGGGGCTACTCGAGCTAGCTACCCACACCCAATTCTTTTGTCACGAGGCTATTCTTTTGTCGCCCGCGGCTATTCTTTTGTCGCCCACGGTTATTCTTTTGTCGCCCACTGCTATTCTTTTGTCGCACGACTATTGTCACGAGGATATTCTTTTGTCGCGAGGATATTCTTTTGTCGCCTGCGGCTATTCTTTTGTCGCCCACTGCTATTCTTTTGTTGCCCGCGGCTATTCTTTTGTCATCCGTGGCTATTCTTTAGTTGCCCACGGCTATTCTTTTGTCATCCGTGGCTATTCTTTTGTTGCCCGCGGCTATTCTTTTGTCATCCGTGGCTATTCTTTTGTCGCCCGAGGCTATTCTTTTGTCGCCCGCGGCTATTCTTTTGTCGCCCCCACATACTCTTCTGGTGCCCCCACATACTATTCTTTTGTCACCTGCGGCTATTCTTTTGTCGCCCGAGGCTATTCTTTAGTCACCTGCGGCTATTCTTTTGTCGCGAGGCTATTCTTTTGTCACCCGGGCTATTTTCCACAGCAAATTTTTCCATCCATTTCGTGAAACAATCCGCCAATGGCGAAACGCAGAAATTTGCCGCATATCCATGCCTGGTGAAACATTTCGCCCATCACTATTGGTGCTGGCCATAACCCAACTGACCCGCGGGGTCACGTCCGACCTGCACATCCCTATTGTCCGAATCAAAACCAGACAGCTGGCAACCCTAACTGGGGGGGGCATCAAAGCACCCCAAATCTCTCCCCGTTGCTCTAGTGCTAGGAAGACCTGAATGTGTTTGGGGGGAGATTTGATGAGAAATAAAACTGGCAGATAGAAATGATATAAGAAAACAAACTCATGCTAAGTTGACCCAGCGGCACCGGGTACCTCCCTCCCTCTCTGCATTCTGGTCTGTGAGACGCACGGAAGGTCTCGGATCTTTCCAGGAGAGCGCCTCTCATTATTCATACAATTAGCAGGTTGTGTGCGTGCAGAGACTCTCCAGCCACGGAGAAACAATAAGCACCGAGATTAACCCATTCACCTGGGGCGCCCCATCTCCATATCCGTAACCACAGGGGCTCAGGGGGCAACAGCGGTGCCACGGGGGCATTTGTATGTGGCACTAAGGCCCCGCGCTCCCCCTACCGCAGGCCAAGTTGTGTTATGCCAAGAATATTTCTATTTCCAGGAAATTGTTTCCTTACAGGGATGCACACCGAGGCATCCGGCTATTGAGCTGTGAAGGAGACTGAGATTGAGCGGCCGGGCAGAGAGACGCGTGTGGTTACGTACATTGCTGCGACTCCCAGCGCTCCGGCCCAGGTGGCACGCGTGTTCTGACAACTTGCATATTGTATGAGATCCAGAGAGCAGAGTCACTATGATACTGACGCCCTCCGCTAGCACTCTCATTTGTACTGCCCATGCCCTCTGTGTCTGTCTCTTGCACTCTCATTTGTACTGCCCATGCCCTCTGTGTCTGTCTCTTGCACTCTCATTAGTGCTACCCATGCCCTCTGTGTCTGTCTCTTGCACTCTCATTTGTACTACCCATGCCCTCTGTGTCTGTCTCTTGCATTCTCATTTGTACTACCCATACCCTCTGTGTCTGTCTCTTGCATTCTCATTTGTACTACCCATACCCTCTGTGTCTGTCTCTTGCATTCTCATTTGTACTACCCATACCCTCTGTGTCTGTCTCTTGCACTCTCATTTGTGCTACCCATGCCCTCTGTGTCTGTCTCTTGCACTCTCATTTGTGCTACCAATGCCCTCTGTGTCTGTCTCTTGCACTCTCATTTGTACTACCCATACCCTCTGTGTCTGTCTCTTGCACTCTCATTTGTGCTGCCCATACCCTCTGTGTCTGTCTCTTGCACTCTCATCAGTGCTACCCATACCCTCTGTGTCTGTCTCTTGCACTCTCATCAGTGCAATCCTATGCCCATACTCTCTGTTTCTGTCTCTTGCACTCTCATCAGTTCTACCTATACCCTTTGTGTCTGTCTCTTGCACTCTCATTTGTGCTACCCATGCCCTCTGTATCTGTCTCTTGCACTCTCATTTAGGCTATCCTATACCCATACCCTCTGTGTCTGTCTCTTGCACTCTCATTTGTGCTACCAATGCCCTCTGTGTCTGTCTCTTGCACTCTCATTTGTGCTGCCCATACCCTCTGTGTCTGTTTCTTGCACTCTCATCAGTGCTACCCATACCCTTTGTGTCTGTCTCTTGCACTCTCATTTGTGCTACCCATACCCTTTGTGTCTGTCTCTTGCACTCTCATTTGTGCTACCCATGCCCTCTGTGTCTGTCTCTTGCACTCTCATTTGTACTACCCATGCCCTCTGTGTCTGTCTCTTGCACTCTCATTTGTGCTACCCATACCCTCTGTGTCTGTCTCTTGCACTCTCATTTGTACTACCCATGCCCTCTGTGTCTGTCTCTTGCACTCTCATCAGTGCTATCCTATACCCATACCCTCTGTGTCTCTCTCTTGCACTTTCATTTAGGCTATCCTATACCCATACCCTCTGTGTCTGTCTCTTGCACTCTCATTTAGGCTATCCTATACCCATACCCTCTGTGTCTGTCTCTTGCACTCTCATCAGTGCTATCCTATACCCATACCCTCTGTGTTTGTCTCTTGCACTCTCATCAGTGCTATCCTATACCCATACCCTCTGTGTCTGTCTCTTGCACTCTCATCAGTGCTATCTTATACCCATACCCTCTATGTCTGTCTCTTGCACTCTCATTTAGGCTATCCTATACCCATACCCTCTGTGTCTGTCTCTTGCACTCCCATCAGTGCTATCCTATACCCATACCCTCTGTGTCTGTCTCTTGCACTCTCATTTAGGTTATCCTATACCCATACCCTCTGTGTCTGTCTCTTGCACTCTCATCAGTGCTATCCTATACCCATACCCTCTATGTCTGTCTCTTGCACTCTCATTTAGGCTATCCTATACCCATACCCTCTGTGTCTGTCTCTTGCACTCTCATCAGTGCTATCCTATACCCATACCCTCTGTGTCTGTCTCTTGCACTCTCATCAGTGCTATCCTATACCCATACCCTCTATGTCTGTCTCTTGCACTCTCATTTAGGCTATCCTATACCCATACCCTCTGTGTCTGTCTATTGCACTCCCATCAGTGCCTAGGGTCTCACCTGGTGACATCACGGGGGCCCCAGTAGCTAAACGCACAACACAAACACTTCTAATATGTTATAATTCCATTGTGTTTGCGTCTCGCACTCTCAGTTGCATCGGAAACTGCACAGAATACAAAATGAAATGAAATTCCATGTATAGTTTCAAGGTTTTTTTTTATTGTTGAATTCATAACATTGACAGAAATGGAACCAATGTTATATGAAACAATAATATATCATGATAACGACTTTCGGCAGCTCCAGAATCTGAATCCAGAGCATGAATATTATGTCTCAGGGTCCAGTTATTTGCCCCTCATTCTCCCGGCAGCAGCAGGAAGCCTCCCAGTCTCCTTTATTAACAGCAGGGAAAAGCTAAATTGAATAATCAGCAAAAGTTTGCCATATTTTTACCCACAATTCTGCCTTTTTACCCCCCAGGATTAGAGAATCATTGCTTGTGGCACAATTGCACCCACTTTATGTACAAAACTGCCACCCTTGGTGCATCAGCCCATCATTGAACAACCGCCCGGGGCTTATTGCTTTATTCATTTTGCTGAATTTGGTTTGGGATTGAAATACTGTAAGCTTGCCGTATATTATAGCCATATTCACACTACTCACAGTGTAGTAGCTGCTGCTGTTGCTGTGGATCTACGGTTGGTGCCAGTAAGGCGAGATGGAGAGAGAAGGATAACGGCATAGTTAGGACAAGAGAAAGATGGAGACACTAAAACAAGATGAAGCCATTAGGTCAGGATGGTGTCAGTGGTACAGGACAGTGGCGTTAGGGCAAGAGGCTTCACTGGGACAAAATAGCATCAGTAGGGCAAGATTGTAAGAGTAGAAAAAGATGGGCCAAGATGGAGATATTAAGGCAAGATGGCATCAGTAGGACAAGGTAGGAACATTAGCACAGGATGGTGTGAATAGGGGAAGATGGAGACATTAAGGGGAAGATGGCAACAGTAGGAAAAGACTGTAACACTAGAAAAAGATTGGCCACGATGGAGATAGTAAGGCAAGATGGCATCAGTAGGACAAAAAAAGTAAGATGGCATCAGTAGGACAAGGTAGAGACTTTAACACAAGATGGTGTTAGGGCAAGATGGCAACAGTAGGACAAGAAGACAAGATGGCAATGCTAAGGCAAAAGATAATGACAGCAGAAAAAGATGGAGTCAGTATGGCAAGATGGAACCATTAGAGCAAGATGGTTGGTCATTAGGACAAGATGGCGACAGTAGGACAAGATGGCGAAAGTAGGACAAGATGGCATGAGTAATGCAGGATTAGAGATGTAGCGAACTGTTCACCGGCGAACTAATTCGCGCGAACATCGGGTGTTTGCAAGTCCGCAAATTCGCGAACTTTTGGCGATGTTCGCCATTTTTGCCATTTTTTTGGCGTTATTTTTTGGCGTTTTTTTTCTTTCGTTATTTTTTGGCGGTTTTTTTTTTTTTGGCGGTTTTTTTGGCGTTTTTTTTACAAAGTATTTTTCAGAGAAATGTTTGCTTGATCCCCCCCCTGCATGCCACTGTCCAGGTCGTGGCACCCTTTAAACAACTTTAAAATCAGTTTTCTGGCCAGAAATGGCTTTTCTAGGTTTTAAAGTTCGCCTTCCCATTGAAGTCTATGGGGTTTGCAAAGTTCGCGAATATTCGCGAGTTTTGCCGAAAGTCCGCGAACGGGTCCGCGAACATTTTTGGCGATGTTCGCTACATCCCTGTGCAGGATTAAAAAAGTTAAAAAGAGGTGGTGGCAGTAGGGCAAGATTAGAGTTAGAGTAATATGGCATCAGCAGGACAAGATTGTGTCAGTAGGGCAAGTGGCTTTATTAAGGCAAAAAGGGAAAGATGGCAACAATAAGGCAAGATGGCATCATTAGAACAAGATGGAGACATTAGGGTAAGGTACTATCAGTAGGACAAGATGGGGACAGTAGAACCTGATGGCCTCTGGAGTAATCAAGATGGTGTAAAGAGGGCAAGAAGGGTAAAATAGTGACAGTAGAACCCAATGGACTCAGGAGTGGTCATGTTAATATGGCCGGATTGCAACTCTAACACTTTATACTGGTGTTGCACAACTTGCAGCCCTTCAGAGGGGCCATAGTTTGGCAGCCAGTAGTAGGCCCCTCCATAGTCTGTGTGGCAGGGCCCTATTTTGAATCATAACCTTAATAAAAAATAGCCTTTTGCTGCTAAAGGGCGGTGGAAGTCCAAGTCCAAGAATGCCCTGAGCGCTGTCGGACTTCCAAAATAGGGCCCCAGCTTTGTGATTCCACAGGGCTCCCCTTCTACTTCTATTTACCCAGCAATTCAATGAGCAAAAACCCTTGTGCGCCTTTGTATCCATACGCCCACCCTGGATTCCGCCGCGCGGCACTCTCTGCTGGTGTGCGTTATAAATAAACAATAATGTTTAACGTATGCATAAAACATGACTTCCTAATTCTAATAAAGTGGACTTTGATTTATAGACTTCTCCACCGCAATATCCAGCGCCGCAGATGGAATCAAAGCGAGGGAAAGTGGGCAGCGCCAGCCCGAGAGCATCGACGCCGCAATTTGATAAATCTGCATTCATTTCAGGGCCCGCGTGAGCGTTCGAGGAAATGTAGATTTCTATAATAACCCACGGAACGTGGTGCCTGTTCCAACGCTCTCTCACCCCCGTAATGAGAATCCGCAGCCCGGGAATCCCAGCAGTGAAATTGTGCATTTCAAAGAGAGCGAGAGGTCCGCAGAGCCCCCAGTGATGTATTAGCCAGCGGATAAACATACGTAGCGCTTACTAGGCGGTTAGGAAGATCTAACCCAACCCAGGCAGATTGTATGATAGTAGGGTAGGGGCTGGCAGCCTGGAGCTACTGCCATCTTCAAGGTGTTGGTTAGTGATGAGCGAATTTTTTCGCCAGGCGAATTCCACATTTCGCAAATTGTTTTGCAAAAAGGATTCTTTGGCATGGAAAAATTTGTTGCACGTAAAAAAATTTAGTTGCGTGTCAAATTGGGCGCAATCACGTAAAAAAAACCCAGACGACAAAAAAAAAGACACGGGAGACAAATCATGTGACAAATGCGTTTTGCGAATTTTTTTGCCGTTTCACAATTTTTTTTTGTTGTTTCACAAGTCTTCAAATTGGGCGTTTTGCACATTTTTCACCGTTTTGCGAATTTTCTTTGTTGTTTTGTGAAACTTCTGTGAAAATTCGCCGTGGAAAAATTCAGCATGTATAATAAAATGTAGTTGCGTGTCAAATTGGGTGCAGTTGCGTCAAAAAAGGCTTCAATCGCGGCAAACTGGGCGCGGTCACGTAAAAAAACTCAGGCGGCAAAAATAAAAGACGCGGGCAACCAAAATAGATGCAGGCGACACATTTTTCACCGTTTTGTGAATTTTCTTGTTGTTTTGCGAAACTTAAAAAATTCATTGCGCGAAAAAAATTTAGTTGTGTGTCAAATTGGGCGTGGTCTCGTCAAAAAAGCCTGCGGTCGCGTAAAATTAGGCACGGTCACTGCAAATTAGACGCAGTCACTGCAAATTGGACGCAGTCACGTCAAAAAAGGGCGCAGTCGCATCAAAAAAAGTGTGGGCGGCAAAAAAAAAAGACGCCGGCGACCAAAATAGATGCAGGCGACAAATAAATTGCGTGACAAATGCTTTTTGCAAACTTTTTGCTGTTTCGCGAAACAGATTTGCTCATCACTAGTGTTGGTATGTCAAGAATACCCTAATGTCGTGAATGAGCGAAATTCCCAGCCTGATGCGACTTTTCAAACATGGATAAAAATGGCCGTGTGTTCCACTGTGGAACGCACATCCATCTTTGTTTTATTAACTGGAGGTGCGGCCTGATTAATGTAGCGAGGAGTTGACATGGTGTTCAAATGCGGCAGAAAGGCAGTGGGCAGGATTATGATGCGGTGGTGGGGCTGATATTGGGTACACAGTGGGCCCTTGCCCAGGGCTGAGCCTAGGCATCCCATGCGTGTCTCCGCCCCCCTCCTGGGATCGCTGAATTACCCAGCACCCCCTCACCATTGCACCCTAGGCTTCTACCTACCTGTGAATGGTGTCAGTTTGTACAACGGCTCCTCCCTATTTGCTATGAATACAGCTGTAAATGAACCCTTGTTGCCATTGTTGGGGGCCCCAGTGAGAACCAATGGATGCCATCTTAAGGTGCCCATACACTATAAGATCCGCTCGCTTGGCGATGTCGCCAAGCGAGCGGATCTTCACCCGATATCCCCACCTACGGGTGGGCGATATCGGGTAGCAAGTGGTTTAAAAAAAAATAATCCGATCGTTTGGCCCTGGGGGATTACATTTGCGGCCATGGGGCAGTCGGTTCGGGGACCGCATCAACGAGCCGATGCAGTCCCCGATCCGACTGGATTTTCTAACCTGCCCGATCGATATCTGGCCAATTTCAGGCCAGATATCGGTCGGCCAGGCCGCTCGTTTCTGCCCATACACGGGCCGATTAGCTGCCGAATCGGTCCAAGGGACCCATATCAGCAGCTACTATCGGCCCGTGTATGGGGACCTTTACACTGCCAGTCTTTAGTTTTATATGAATGGAGGGATTAAAGGGGTCATTTATGACCCACAATTTCAGTTATAACACCAGAGTTGCAAAATAATTCCATTAGTAAAAGATACCATGTGGTTACACTTGGCGCCACTGATGGATTGATCCATTGCTGCAGGGGAACACTGGAGCTAAAGGTCCCCATACACGTGAAGATTCGCTTACTTGGCGAAGTCGTCAAGCGAGCGGATCTTCACCTGAAATCCACACCTACAGGTGGGCGATATCAGGGAACGTGTAGGCTAATTCGATCGTTTGGCCCTGGGGCCAAACAATTGAATTATAATGGTGGCAATGGGGCAGCCAGTTCGGGGACCGCATCAACAAGCCAATGCGGTCCCCGATCCGACTACATCTTTTAACCTGCCCGATAGATATCTGCCCAATTTCAGGCCAGATATCGGTCGGCCAGGCCCCTCGTTTCTGCCCCTACACAGGCCGACAAGCTGCCAAATCGCTCCAAGGGACCCATATCAGCAGCTACAATCGGCCCGTGTATGGCCCTTGTAACCCCACTCCTGAAGCCCGCCTTGATCTCTCTCGTGGTCCCACCAACCCAGTCCGGCCCTGTTTAAAGTCAGCTGTAAATGTTATAGCAGTTGAACGTTCTGAGTCTTAACACAAAGCAGCAGGAATCGTTTCTCCTTCACCCAAAGCGAGTGGCACACTCAGTATTTTCTGTCTCTTTTCGTGCCATAAAGCCCCGGTGATCTCTGAATTATTCACATTACAACACAAAGGCAACGGGAAGAGAAACCGCAAACGCCCTGGCGCCTCATTTTCATTGGCCAGTTAGGAAAACAACCTTCTTCTTTTTTTTTTTAAAGGGCATGTGGGCATTCAGTGATTCCACTTTGTGGTTCGGTAATAACCGTCAGCGGCGGATTCGTGAGGTTATCTCTCTGCCGAGCAGCGCCGGGAACAATAGCTTCTCAGATTCACAGATAATGAGATATTCTTTGGTGGGTTAAGCTTTGCTTCTCCTCAGCCAGCCGGTGCCCAATCCTCTCATTCATACAGTATAAATATATTCTATAAACCCCCCACGTCTTGGCGCGCTTGGTTTCCAGCTATTATCACTTCTTTTGCGTCACTTTGCAATTAAAATACCTATATTATTTGGTTAAGTGGCCTGAATCAGCGTGTTTCTGAGATAATTTGTGCTGCTTATTTTAGCATGGCCCCGAGATTACGAATTCCCGCTTGTTATAAGTTGATATTAGTGATGGGCGAAATGTTTCGCCAGGCATGGATTCGCGGCGAATTTCCACGTTTCACGAAACGGATAAAAAAATTGGCCGCGGAAAAATTCGCAGCACGTCCAAAAATTGCCGCTGGCGTCAAAAAAGAATAGTCGCGGGCATCAAAAGAATAGCTGCGCGACTAAATAATAGCCGTGGGTGACAAAATAATAGCTGTGGGCGAGAAAATAATAGCCGCGTGACAAAATAATAGCTGCGGGCGACAAAATAATTGCCGCGTGACAAAATAATAGCCGCAGGCGACAAAATAATAGCCGCGGGCGACAAAATAATAGCCGTGTGACAAAATAATAGCCGCAGGCGACAAAATAATAGCTGTCCGACAAAATAATAGCCGGCGACAATTTTTTTTTGCCGCACAACATTTTCGCCATTTCGCAAATTTTTCGGCGTTTTCGCTCATCACTAGTTGATATATATACAACTATATGGTCCCCTGCCTGCCCAACAACTCCTTCCCCTGCCCCTACTCTTCTGGGAAGGTTCCTACTAGGTGTTGGGACATTGTTGTAGGAAGTTGGTCCATTCAGCCCCAAGAACATTAATGAGGTTGAGCACTGATGTTGGGCATCAGGCCTGGCACACAGATGGGGTTCCAATTCATCCTACAGGGGTTCAGTTGGGTTGAGGTCAGGGCTCTGTGCAGTCAAGGTCTTCCAGTCCCATCTCAGCCAACCCATTCTGTCTGGGCCTGACTTGTTGCCCCTCCCTTTGCTTCTATAACAGCCCCTACTCTTCAGGGAAGGTTCCTACTAGGTGTTGGGACATTGTTGGTGGGATATGTTTCCCTCAGCCACAAGAACATTAATTAGGTTGGGCATCAGGTCTGGCACACAGATGGGGTTCCAATTCATCCTACAGGGGTTCAGTTGGGTTGAGGTCAGGGCTCAGTGCAGTCAAGGTCTTCCAGTCCCATCCCAGCAACCCATTCTGTGGGACCTGGCTTTGTGCATGGGGGCATTATTGTGCCGAAAGAGGAAAATGGCTTTGCCCAAACTGTTCCACAAAGTAGGAAGCACAGCATTGTCTTGAATATCATTGGTGCCAATGATGATTGTGGCTTAACTAGCCAATCCTATTAATTAGAGAACGTGGGTTGGCCACATACAGTATGCCCTTATATTGCATAATATAAGGGCATAATTAATCCGGGGCAGGGGTAGGCACGTGCCTAGGGTGCAATGTTGGGGCGCACTAGGCACATACCTCTTGCCTACCCCTAGCCCCTCACATTACCTTCCCCCTACCCCCCATCTTCCCTTCGTCTTCTTCAGTGGGGGAAGTGGGCTGGCCGGCCGGGTTGCTTAGGTCCCTTGGCCAGCTTGGCCCGTTGCTCAATTAATCACTGGGTCAGCCTCTGGTTGTACACAAAGAGAGACCCAGTTCAGGGCTTCCAGTAAGGGACCATCATTAATGGAGAAGGAATGGAAAATGTTAGGCACCTCCCAGTGATTGTAATTACATACCCGATACCCCAGGTTGGTGCTCCTGATAGGAGACAACCAATCAACATTTTATTGAAGTGGGTGGAATTAAACAAATCCAAGAAGATGCACTAAGGTATCCTGATCATAGTTTAATGTTGGCCGCCCTGCTACCCTTGCAGGGATCTTCAGCAATGCTATTTGGTGCCGGAGGCAATGGAGGTGGGAATCCTACATGGACTATTGTTCTGAAGAACGTCAAACCAAACCCGACCAGTACTCCTACCAATAAAGTTCCCCTTTAACTGTATTGTGGGAATGCACTACTGAGGCAGGTTGGGCAGCACTGTAAAGGTGGCCATACACGGGCCGATTGTAGCTGCCGATATCGGTCCCTTGGATTGATTCGGCCCGTGTAGGGGCAGAAACGACGGCCATACCCGACCGATATCTGGCCTGAAATTGGGCACATATTGATCGGGCAGGTTAAAAGATTTCGTTGGATCGGGGACCGCACCGGCTCGTTGATGTGGTCCCCGAACAGACTGTGCCATTGCCTCTGTTAGAACTTGATTGTTTGGCCCCAGGGCCACCCGTAGGTGGGGATATCGGGAGAAGATCTTAACGTGTATGGGGACCTTAAGCCAAGGGACAGATAAAGGGAGATAGAAATGAGAAGTATACATGCTTTGGGTTGTTGCTGATGCTAAGGTGTCTTCCCATCATGCCCCAGCCAGGAGTTTAGAGTTCTTATTAGCGCCATATAATTCTCCCACCCCGGCACATCTATCAGTTCAATGGCCGGAAGCTCCCTGTTCTGGCAGATTATTTGCGAGCCGGGGTTGTTGATGACGGTCCTTGTGCGTGCAGAGTCAGCTCCCCCCGTCACTTGGGATGGTCATTACTTCCTAAGAGGGACATTGAGAGAAGTCGCTGCTTATTAACAATGTAGCCATCGCACTCATTAGCCCACCCAGCCGGAAAGTGACAGCCCCACCATCTATCCAACCGGCTCTGTCTGTGAGGGACGCCGGGGGCATTTATTAACATGGTGCGGCCGTATAATCAGCACAATCTGTGTTACCCGAATTACATGTAGGGCTGTGCTGCGCTATGGGCAGTAATGGGCACGGCTGGGGTTGTACTGAGAGAGACAGGGGTCAACTACGGCCCGCGGGCCACTTCAGTCCATTGGTCTTTTTAATCCGGCCCGCCGAATCCACAAGTTTCATCATGTGAGACTTGGCGTCTGGGGACTGATGAGCAGAAATGGCGTAACGCTGGCCGGCCCGTCTGTAAGTCAATGTGGCCCCTGAGCCAAAATGTTTGCCCACCCCTTCTCTAGATATACCTTTCCTAAAGTACAGGGCTCAGCCACACTAATGCTCACACTCACACTAATGCTCACACTCACACTAATGCTCACACTCACACTAATGCTCACACTAATGCTCACACTAATGCTCACACTAATGCTCACACTAATGCTCACACTAATGCTCACACTCACACTAATGCTCACACTCACACTAATGCTCACACTAATGCTCACACTAATGCTCACACTCACACTAATGCTCACACTCACACTAATGCTCACACTAATGCTCACACTAATGCTCACACTCACACTAATGCTCACACTCACACTAATGCTCACACTAATGCTCACACTCACACTAATGCTCACACTCACACTAATGCTCACACTAATGCTCACACTCACACTAATGCTCACACTAATGCTCACACTCACACTAATGCTCACACTAATGCTCACACTAATGCTCACACTAATGCTCACACTCACACTAATGCTCACACTCACACTAATGCTCACACTCACATAATGCTCACACTAATGCTCACACTAATGCTCACACTTAATGCTCACACTCACACTAATGCTCACACTCACCACTAATGCTCACACTCACACTAATGCTCACACTAATGCTCACACTCACACTAATGCTCACACTAATGCTCACACTCACACTAATGCTCACACTAATGCTCACACTAATGCTCACACTCACACTAATGCTCACACTCACACTAATGCTCACACTAATGCTCACACTCACACTAATGCTCACACTCACACTAATGCTCACACTAATGCTCACACTCACACTAATGCTCACACTAATGCTCACACTCACACTAATGCTCACACTCACACTAATGCTCACACTAATGCTCACACTCACACTAATGCTCACACTAATGCTCACACTAATGCTCACACTAATGCTCACACTAATGCTCACACTCACACTAATGCTCACACTCACACTAATGCTCACACTAATGCTCACACTCACACTAATGCTCACACTAATGCTCACACTCACACTAATGCTCACACATGCTCACACTCACACTAATGCTCACACTCACACTAATGCTCACACTAATGCTCACACTCACTAATGCTCACACTCACCTAATGCTCACACTATGCTCACACTCACACTAATGCTCACACTAATGCTCACACTCACACTAATGCTCACACTCACACTAATGCTCACACTCACACTAATGCTCACACTAATGCTCACACTCACACTAATGCTCACACTAATGCTCACACTCACACTAATGCTCACACTCACACTAATGCTCACACTAATGCTCACACTAATGCTCACACTCACACTAATGCTCACACTCACACTAATGCTCACACTAATGCTCACACTCACACTAATGCTCACACTCACACTAATGCTCACACTCACACTAATGCTCACACTCACACTAATGCTCACACTAATGCTCACACTCACACTAATGCTCACACTCACACTAATGCTCACACTCACACTAATGCTCACACTAATGCTCACACTAATGCTCACACTCACACTAATGCTCACACTCACACTAATGCTCACACTCACAATAATGCTCACACTAATGCTCACACTAATGCTCACACTAATGCTCACACTCACACTAATGCTCACACTCACACTAATGCTCACACTCACACTAATGCTCACACTAATGCTCACACTCACAATAATGCTCACACTAATGCTCACACTCACACTAATGCTCACACTCACACTAATGCTCACACTCACACTAATGCTCACACTAATGCTCACACTCACACTAATGCTCACACTCACACTAATGCTCACACTAATGCTCACACTAATGCTCACACTCACACTAATGCTCACACTCACACTAATGCTCACACTCACACTAATGCTCACACTCACACTAATGCTCACACTCACACTAATGCTCACACTAATGCTCACACTCACACTAATGCTCACACTCACACTAATGCTCACACTCACACTAATGCTCACACTCACACTAATGCTCACACTAATGCTCACACTCACACTAATGCTCACACTCACACTAATGCTCACACTAATGCTCACACTAATGCTCACACTCACACTAATGCTCACACTCACACTAATGCTCACACTCACACTAATGCTCACACTCACACTAATGCTCACACTAATGCTCACACTCACACTAATGCTCACACTAATGCTCACACTCACACTAATGCTCACACTAATGCTCACACTCACACTAATGCTCACACTCACACTAATGCTCACACTAATGCTCACACTCACACTAATGCTCACACTAATGCTCACACTCACACTAATGCTCACACTAATGCTCACACTCACACTAATGCTCACACTCACACTAATGCTCACACTCACACTAATGCTCACACTCTCACTAATGCTCACACTAATGCTCACACTCACACTAATGCTCACACTCACACTAATGCTCACACTCGGACTGGGCTGGCAAGGCACCAGGAAAAAACCCAGTGGACCCTTATTGGCCCTCGCTGACCCAGTTTGCTCCCTCCGCCAACTGCAGGCACCAGCATATTCCCCACCATTGTGGCAGTAAGGAGGTAGTGCTGTATGCAATGGGGGGTTTATGTTGTGACTGGGGTAGGTGGCCCCCAGACAGCAGCCCCAGTGGGCCCTGAAATACCCCAATCCAACCCTGGGCGAGTGGGGGGAGGCAAAGTGTCGGAATGGGCTGGCAAAGCATGCCAATGTGCAATGATTCCTCATTCTCACTGGGTTTATAGTTATGTGTAACTGTCACTGTGTCTGTCCCTTTCCCTTCCCTGCACTGCTGGTTCTGACTCCTGATACAACTCCCCAATATCCATTCATTCCTCATTCTCACTGGGTTTATAGTTATGTGTAACTGTCACTGTGTCTGTCCCTTTCCCTTCCCTGCACTGCTGGTTCTGACTCCTGATACAACTCCCCAATACCCATTCATTCCTCATTCTCACTGGGTTTATAGTTATGTGTAACTGTCACTGTGTCTGTCCCTTTCCCTTCTCTGCACTGCTGGTTCTGACTCCTCATACAACTCCCCAATATCCATTCATTCCTCATTCTCACTGGGTTTATAGTTATGTGTAACTGTCACTGTGTCTGTCCCTTTCCCTTCTCTGCACTGCTGGTTCTGACTCCTCATACAACTCCCCAATATCCATTCATTCCTCATTCTCACTGGGTTTATAGTTATGTGTAACTGTCACTGTGTCTGTCCCTTTCCCTTCTCTGCACTGCTGGTTCTGACTCCTCATACAACTCCCCAATATCCATTCATTCCTCATTCTCACTGGGTTTATAGTTATGTGTAACTGTCACTGTGTCTGTCCCTTTCCCTTCTCTGCACTGCTGGTTCTGACTCCTGTTACAACTCCCCAATATCCATTCATTCCTCATTCTCACTAGGTTTATAGTTATGTGTAACTGTCACTGTGTCTGTCCCTTTCCCTTCTCTGCACTGCTGGTTCTGACTCCTGATACAACTCCCCAATATCCATTCATTCCTCATTCTCACTGGGTTTATAGTTATGTGTAACTGTCACTGTGTCTGTCCCTTTCTCTTCTCTGCACTGCTGGTTCTGACTCCTGATACAACTCCCCAATATCCATTCATTCCTCATTCTCACTGGGTTTATAGTTATGTGTAACTGTCACTGTGTCTGTCCCTTTCCCTTCCCTGCACTGCTGGTTCTGACTCCTGATACAACTCCCCAATATCCATTCATTCCTCATTCTCACTGGGTTTATAGTTATGTGTAACTGTCACTGTGTCTGTCCCTTTCCCTTCCCTGCACTGCTGGTTCTGACTCCTGATACAACTCCCCAATATCCATTCATTCCTCATTCTCACTAGGTTTATAGTTATGTGTAACTGTCACTGTGTCTGTCCCTTTCCCTTCTCTGCACTGCTGGTTCTGACTCCTGATACAACTCCCCAATATCCATTCATTCCTCATTCTCACTAGGTTTATAGTTATGTGTAACTGTCACTGTGTCTGTCCCTTTCCCTTCTCTGCACTGCTGGTTCTGACTCCTGATACAACTCCCCAATATCCATTCATTCCTCATTCTCACTGGGTTTATAGTTATGTGTAACTGTCACTGTGTCTGTCCCTTTCCCTTCCCTGCACTGCTGGTTCTGACTCCTGATACAACTCCCCAATATCCATTCATTCCTCATTCTCACTGGGTTTATAGTTATGTGTAACTGTCACTGTGTCTGTCCCTTTCCCTTCCCTGCACTGCTGGTTCTGACTCCTGATACAACTCCCCAATATCCATTCATTCCTCATTCTCACTGGGTTTATAGTTATGTGTAACTGTCACTGTGTCTGTCCCTTTCCCTTCCCTGCACTGCTGGTTCTGACTCCTGATACAACTCCCCAATACCCATTCATTCCTCATTCTCACTGGGTTTATAGTTATGTGTAACTGTCACTGTGTCTGTCCCTTTCCCTTCTCTGCACTGCTGGTTCTGACTCCTGATACAACTTCCCAATATCCATTCATTCCTCATTCTCACTGGGTTTATAGTTATGTGTAACTGTCACTGTGTCTGTCCCTTTCCCTTCTCTGCACTGCTGGTTCTGACTCCTGATACAACTCCCCAATATCCATTCATTCCTCATTCTCACTGGATTTATAGTTACAGTATGTGTAACTGTCACTGTGTCTGTCCCTTTCCCTTCTCTGCACTGCTGGTTCTGACTCCTGATACAACTCCCCAATATCCATTCATTCCTCATTCTCACTGGGTTTATAGTTATGTGTAACTGTCACTGTGTCTGTCCCTTTCCCTTCTCTGCACTGCTGGTTCTGACTCCTGATACAACTCCCCAATATCCATTCATTCCTCATTCTCACTGGGTTTATAGTTATGTGTAACTGTCACTGTGTCTGTCCCTTTCCCTTCCCTGCACTGCTGGTTCTGACTCCTGATACAACTCCCCAATATCCATTCATTCCTCATTCTCACTGGGTTTATAGTTATGTGTAACTGTCACTGTGTCTGTCCCTTTCCCTTCCCTGCACTGCTGGTTCTGACTCCTGATACAACTCCCCAATATCCATTCATTCCTCATTCTCACTGGGTTTATAGTTATGTGTAACTGTCACTGTGTCTGTCCCTTTCCCTTCCCTGCACTGCTGGTTCTGACTCCTGATACAACTCCCCAATATCCATTCATTCCTCATTCTCACTGGGTTTATAGTTATGTGTAACTGTCACTGTGTCTGTCCCTTTCCCTTCCCTGCACTGCTGGTTCTGACTCCTGATACAACTCCCCAATATCCATTCATTCCTCATTCTCACTGGGTTTATAGTTATGTGTAACTGTCACTGTGTCTGTCCCTTTCCCTTCTCTGCACTGCTGGTTCTGACTCCTGATACAACTCCCCAATATCCATTCATTCCTCATTCTCACTGGATTTATAGTTATGTGTAACTGTCACTGTGTCTGTCCCTTTCCCTTCTCTGCACTGCTGGTTCTGACTCCTGATACAACTCCCCAATATCCATTCATCCCTCATTCTCACTGGGTTTATAGTTATGTGTAACTGTCACTGTGTCTGTCCCTTTCCCTTCTCTGCACTGCTGGTTCTGACTCCTGATACAACTCCCCAATATCCATTCATCCCTCATTCTCACTGGGTTTATAGTTATGTGTAACTGTCACTGTGTCTGTCCCTTTCCCTTCTCTGCACTGCTGGTTCTGACTCCTGATACAACTTCCCAATATTCATTCATTCCTCATTCTCACTGGGTTTATAGTTATGTGTAACTGTCACTGTGTCTGTCCCTTTCCCTTCTCTGCACTGCTGGTTCTGACTCCTGATACAACTCCCCAATATCCATTCATTCCTCATTCTCACTGGGTTTATAGTTATGTGTAACTGTCACTGTGTCTGTCCCTTTCCCTTCCCTGCACTGCTGGTTCTGACTCCTGATACAACTCCCCAATATCCATTCATTCCTCATTCTCACTGGGTTTATAGTTATGTGTAACTGTCACTGTGTCTGTCCCTTTCCCTTCCCTGCACTGCTGGTTCTGACTCCTGATACAACTCCCCAATATCCATTCATTCCTCATTCTCACTGGGTTTATAGTTATGTGTAACTGTCACTGTGTCTGTCCCTTTCCCTTCTCTGCACTGGTGGTTCTGACTCCTGATACAACTCCCCAATATCCATTCATTCCTCATTCTCACTGGGTTTATAGTTATGTGTAACTGTCTCTGTGCCTTAGCACATTTGATAGATCTACTGGCTAATCGCAGGTGATAGATCCCGGTTCTGCCGAGCAGCCATTCCAATGGAAGACATTTTTAGCAGATGGGGACACCAGTTCTAAATTCTCAGGAACCGTCTCAAGAATTGAAATGGATGCCGGCCGCCATGCCCATGAAGCTGTGTATAACTGCCCTTCAGGAACAGAGGGGATTAAACGGGCTCGGCACGCCCCGCGCATTAACCACGGCGATTTAAATCAAAAGGAAAATCTGGCGGACGCATCGAGGGAGTCCGGCAGCCGTAGCGCTCACAGATCAAACAGATTGAGATTCCCATCTTCTTCCCTCTGTCTATATCTGCACTGCATTTATCTTAGGGAGAGCATCCACAGCTGCCCAAGCCCCACCCCCTTTCTATATGCAGATTACCATCCCTGAGAAAGGAAAAGGTTAGGGTGATTTTTTCTGCATTTCTATGTCCCAAATAACCCCAACACAAGAAGGGTTAATAATAAGCAGCTGTAAATGCCATAAATGTGTAAGAAAGAAAGAAACTGTCAGTCCCTGTGTAGTTGGAGCCGTGCTGCCTGCTCTGTCCCCTCCCGCTCCTCGGGGGAGTGATGGAAATGGGCATTTAGAAAGAGCCGTGCTGGAAAGGGTATTAGGCAGAAAGCTTCCAGCGGAGCGGGCTCCTGCGGCGAGACACGACGGGCTGACAGTTAGCACAGCTCTTACAAAAGGCCGGACAAAATGGCAAAAAGTCTGTCACTGCCAGCGTCTAACCTGCCATGCCCGGGAATGGCACTGAGTAGGCTGGGAGCACGGAACAATGACGGGCAGGGGCGGGGGATAATGGAGCTCTGGAACAGAACAAGTGTTCATTGTAGGCGAAATACATGTGGCGGAGCGGCGGCAGCTTTCCATTGGCCCACAACGCGCATGTTAATTACTTTTATGTTGTGTGTACCCACGGGACCCCTAGTAGCCCCCCGTCTCCTCTTCTGCTGATTCCCAGGCTGCTGTCACTTACCTGAGCTTAGACACTGACTTATAATATAAAAGTAATTCATTCTTATTACATGGCAGCTCAGAAATCAGTGCATCAGGGTTTAATAATCAGCCCCATAGCATCAGCTGACATCACTTTTTGCTTGATGATTTCCAGCAACGCCTATGTGTAGCTTCTAGGTTCTGGCCCAGAGCCCACTGAGCATGTGCAGTGCCACTGACACAAGATGGGGAGCTGCTGGGGGCAAATTTGAAGGCCTGGAACATTACGGTTATAGGGCTGCTGAACCTCACTCTGGTCCAGAGCTCACTGGGCATGTGCAGTGCCACTGACACACAAATTGGCCAAGATGGGGAGCTGCTGGGGGCAACTTTGAAGGCCTGGAACATTACGGTTATAGGGCTGCTGAACCTCACTCTGGTCCAGAGCTCACTGGGCATGTGCAGTGCCACTGACACACAAATTGGCCAAGATGGGAGCTGCTGGGGGCAAATTTGAAGGCCTGGAACATTACGGTTATAGGGCTGCTGAACCTCACTCTGGCCCAGAGCCCACTGAGCATGTGCAGTGCCACTGACACAAGATGGGGAGCTGCTGGGGGCAACTTTGAAGGCCTGGAACATTACGGTTATAGGGCTGCTGAACCTCACTCCGGTCCAGAGCCCACTGAGCATGTGCAGTGCCACTGACACACAAGATGGGGAGCTGCTGGGGGCAACTTTGAAGGCCTGGAACATTACGGTTATAGGGCTGCTGAACCTTACTCCGGTCCAGAGCCCACTGAGCATGTGCAGTGCCACTGACACAGAAGATGGCCAAGATGGGAAGCTGCTGGGGGCAACTTTGAAGGCCTGGAACGTTACGGTTATAGGGCTGCTGAATAGTGATGGGCGAAAAGTTTCGCCAGGCATGGATTCGCGGCGAATTTCCGCGTTTCGCGAAATGGATGAAAAAATTTGCAGCGGAAAAATTTGCTACACGTCCAAAAATTGTCGCCGGCGTCAAAAAAGAATAGTTGCGGGCGACAAAATAATAGCCGCGAGCGACGAAACAATAGCCGCGCGACCAAATAATAGCCGCGGGCGACGAAAAAATAGCCGCGGGTGACAAAATAATAGCCGCGCGACCAAATAATAGCCGCGGGCAACAAAATAATCGGCGCACAACAAAACAGTAGCCGAGGGCGACGAAACAATAGCCGCGCGACAAAATAATAGCCGCGGGCGACGAAACAATAGCCGTGCGACAAAATAATAGCCGCGGGCGAAGAAACAATAGCCGTGCAACAAAATAATAGCCGCGGGCGACAATTTTTTTTTGTCGCACAACATTTTCGCTGTTTCGCGAATTTTTCGCCGTTTTGCGGATCTTTTGAAAGATTCGCGAATTTTCTGCCGAAGCGAAACGGAACAGATTCGCTCATCACTACTGCTACGGTTATAGGGCTGCTGGGGGCAACTTTGAAGGCCTGGAACATTACGGTTATAGGGCTGCTGAACCTCACTCCGGTCCAGAGTCCACTGAGCATGTGCAGTGCCGCTGACACACAAGATGGCCAAGATGGGGAGCTGCTGGGGGCAACTTTGAAGGCCTGGAACATTACGGTTATAGGGCTGCTGAACCTCACTCCGGTCCAGAGCCCACTGAGCACGTGCAGTGCCACTGACACACAAGATGGCCAAGATGGGGAGCTGCTGGGGGCAACTTTGAAGGCCTGGAACATTACAGTTATAGGGCTGCTGAACCTCTCGGCTGGTACATTCTTGATATAAAATACAGCACTTTTAGCCAGATTCATTGTTCAACCTAATTCCTCCACTAAATGCCACAGAACAGTATGTGGACAGTTTTGGGCCAGATATTGATTAGGCACCACCTCCCGAGGGCCCATATCCAAGCTGAAAAGCAAATTAAACTTTTCTTAATTGATTCTATTTCAAAACACACGGTATATTGTCAGAACTCCCCTCCCCGCCCCTACATGACGAGACAGTAAGGCTAAAACTGGCCAAACTTCCAAAGTAAGTCCGCTCACCGATGACCATACTGACATTGACAGTTCTTTGCTCTGGTCCAGTAACCCATGGCAACTAATCAGCAGGTAGCTTTACAGGACATCTGATTGGTTGCTATAAGTGGTGTAACTATCAGGGGTGTAGGGGGTGTGATTGCACCCATACTGGCACCCCCATTGGGCCTGCTGGGGATGTGATGACTTAAAGGGAAACTCCACCCAAACACAACTGGTTGAAACGTAAACACAAATTCAAGCAACTTTGCAATGTACATCAGTTAAAAATATGCAGCCTATATGTAATAATAGGGTTTGGAGCAGATACCTAAGCCCCTCCCCCTGTTCCCCTGCTGATCTGTAAGCTGTGGAATTTGTAACATCAGTGTTTTAGTCCCTCCTCCCCTGCCAGGATTTCAAATGATGCAGAAAGAGAAGAACTGTTTTGCAGCTGGATTTCAGCATATAGAAATGGTATTTATTCATACTTTTTGAAGGAACAGTTATAGGTATAATAGGGGTTTCTGTGTTGGGTGGGGCTCTTTAACGAATTTTGTTTTGGAAGTCCCAGTTCCCCTTTAAAGATCTTTAAAGGTGTTCACATGTGCACTCCTCTGGGGGGCGGGGGCCCAGGTGCAAATCCTGCGCTCAGTAGGTGTGACACTAGTTACATCACTGGTTGCTATTGGTTACTAGACATGTTAACTCTTCTGAGTCCTTTAGGAATCACCTGGCCTACCCAAGGCCGGAACTAGGGGTAAGCAGAAAAGGGCAACAATGGGGGGCAACTCTCCTGCCTACCCCTAGTAGGTACTCTCTTGCCCCCTGCTGCTTGTCATTGTACCCCCCCTACAATGTCACATAATACAGGGGGGAAGGTGCAGGGGTGAGGTGGTCGGCTGGGTTGCCTAGGGTACCTGGTTGGCTTGGCCCGCCCCTGAGCCCCCCAAACACCCCTGAAATAATCTTTAATGCAGGCAGAGCTGGGAGCCTGATTGGGGCATAAAGGTGTGCGGCCATTAATAGAGGGGTGGTAGTTAGTGAGGAGCAAATCTGTCCCGTTTCAATTCGCCAAAAAATTGTCCAAAAAAACACATGCAACTTTTTTTGTTGTGCGGCACATTTTTCCGCTGCAAATTTTTTCGCCCGTTTGGCAAAAACAATCCGCCAATGGCGAAACGTGGAAATTTGACGCAAATCAATGCCTGCCGAAAAATCACTAGTGGTCATAGTACGCCAGGTTGACGTCTCCGCCTGTGCAAGTACCTGAGTCCCTATTGGCTGGACTCGCGTATGTACTAATTATTTGCATTTTTCATAGATTGATCTTTTGCTCTGCACCCAAGGAGCCACGGAAGGTTGCAAGGTGGCACCTCCCGAGCGCAGCGCCGGCGGCGTCTCTCCCTGAGATGCTGATAATGTGCCCTAATGCGGCGTGTCACACTGAGTGCCTGAACAAACAGCATCAGATCGGTCACTTGTGACTAATAAAGGGCCGCGCTGGGTTCTCACATATCCCCACGTGCTTGTTAGGGGCCGGGAAGCATTTTACAGCTTTTGTGCTTTGCTGCCAGCGAGCCCTCGGCTTGGGAAGGGTCTAATAGGCACGGCGGCGGAGGTCAAGCGTGCAGGTGTCTGCCGGGAGCTGTGAGAGATCCGCCGCAAAGGCCTAATTTGCCTTCTCAGCATGGAGTGGATTTAACTCCTGCATGTCCATGGGCTGTTGTTGGTAAAACTGGGCATAGGCTAGGGGCATCAGATTGTGTCTTGACACATTGGTCACAATTGCGCCATTGCGCCAACTCCCCAATATCCATTCATTCCTCATTCTCACTGGGTTTATAGTTATGTGTAACTGTCACTGTGTCTGTCCCTTTCCCTTCTCTGCACTGCTGGTTCTGACTCCTGATACAACTCCCCACTATCCATTCATTCCTCATTCTCACTGGGTTTATAGTTATGTGTAACTGTCACTGTGTCTGTCCCTTTCCCTTCTCTGCACTGCTGGTTCTGACTCCTGATACAACTCCCCAATATCCATTCATTCCCCATTCTCACTGGGTTTATAGTTATGTGTAACTGTCACTGTGTCTGTCCCTTTCCCTTCCCTGCACTGCTGGTTCTGACTCCTGATACAACTCCCCAATATCCATTCATTCCTCATTCTCACTGGGTTTATAGTTATGTGTAACTGTCACTGTGTCTGTCCCTTTCCCTTCCCTGCACTGCTGGTTCTGACTCCTGATACCTCCCCAATATCCATTCATTCCTCATTCTCACTGGGTTTATAGTTATGTGTAACTGTCACTGTGTCTGTCCCTTTCCCTTCCCTGCACTGCTGGTTCTGACTCCTGATACAACTCCCCAATATCCATTCATTCCTCATTCTCACTGGGTTTATAGTTATGTGTAACTGTCACTGTGTCTGTCCCTTTCCCTTCTCTGCACTGCTGGTTCTGACTCCTGATACAACTCCCCAATATCCATTCATCCCTCATTCTCACTGGGTTTATAGTTATGTGTAACTGTCACTGTGTCTGTCCCTTTCCCTTCCCTGCACTGCTGGTTCTGACTCCTGATACAACTCCCCAATATCCATTCATTCCTCATTCTCACTGGGTTTATAGTTATGTGTAACTGTCACTGTGTCTGTCCCTTTCCCTTCTCTGCACTGCTGGTTCTGACTCCTGATACAACTCCCCAATATCCATTCATCCCTCATTCTCACTGGGTTTATAGTTATGTGTAACTGTCACTGTGTCTGTCCCTTTCCCTTCCCTGCACTGCTGGTTCTGACTCCTGATACAACTCCCCAATATCCATTCATTCCTCATTCTCACTGGGTTTATACTGGGAAGATGCTTACAATTATTATTAGGCAAAAAAACACCGTTTTGGATGAAGTTCCCCTTTAAGTAAGTTTGGAAAGGGTTATTGAGTTATTGCAGCTTTGCCTGTAGGATTCTATCACAAAGCCCCCAATTCCCCACCTCTGAGCGGCCGCAGCGCAGACAGAGATACTTTGCCTCTAATCCAAGCGAGGCCCCGGTGCTAATCCCTAATCACAGCAGAACTTTCTCTCTCTGCCGGTTGGAAGAAATTCCCACACTGAGCTCAGAAAGCAGAAAGCGCTCTTTCCTCTGGCGATAAGCAGCTTGCCGGCCAGTGTCCGCGGGTCGTACGGGAACGGGCAGGGAGCGCCGAGCTGATAAGGAAGCAACGGGCATCAGATAGGAAAGTTCTTAGTTCCAATCCTCGCAATAGAAACTTCTAGAACACCACGTTCATTAAAGGAACATGTACGGCTTCTACCCTTCATAGATAGAAATGTATAGCGAGAGAAGGGGACCATGCTTCATACAAATACAATTGTTTCATTGTTATTACCTAAAAAGGATTGATTACCCTCTCCTTTAACCCTGATTGGCCACGTCTCTAGCTGCCACTTGCCAGGCAACTGGCAATAAGTCTACAAGTAATGCCTTGGTTAAACAGGCCCAAATCTGCCTATTCACAACCCAAACCAAGGTTGAGAATGAACTTCAAAACCCATGTGAACCCATCCATCCCCTAATATCATAGAGAGGTGAGCTCTTCAATAGAGAATGGGCTTCAAAACCCATGTTAACCCACCCATCCCCTAATATCACAGAGAAGTGAGCTCTCCGGTAGAGAAGGGACTTCAAAACCCATGTTAACCCATCCATCCCCTAATATCACAGAGAGGTGAGCTCTCCAGTGGAGAATGGGCTTCAAAACCCATGTTAACCCACCCATCCCCTAATATCATAGAGAGGTGAGCTCTCCGGTAGAGAAGGGACTTCAAAACCCATGTTAACCCACCCATCCCCTAATATCATAGAGAGGTGAGCTCTCCAGTGGAGAATGGGCTTCAAAACCCATGTTAAGTTAAATATACAATGCCATACTTGGTATTTATAACGGGCCTGGGAAGTCTGTACTGTCAACTTTACCCACCAGGGTTCCATGGGACATTTATTTGCCCCTACCATAAAGTCGTAACTAACCCCCGAGAGTTATCTGAGGCAACTCCCTGTATCTATCTTTTTTTGTTGTCGTTATTCTCCCCTTGTGAATGATGTTATCCTCTGATTTCCATTCCACCTTTTGTACTGGAGTCATGTTTTTCATACTTCTGTGAAATAAGCTTCTCTACGGTATTTTATTTGAATTTCTCTCCCAGCTTCTGCCGGGTCTGTTTGACCTTCAATTCTGCCCGAGGCTCCTAAAAATGACAAAACATGTTCTATGATTCTGGGTCCAGAGCTTATAAAAATTCTATGGCGGAGCTTTATGACAAAATAAATAAAACAACATAGGGCGCACCTAGGGGGGTGGAAAGGGGGTTGGAATAAACAGGGGAGAGTAAATAAAATATCAAATAAAATTCTATAGAAATTATAATTTTAGAAATGAAATGCAAAAAGTACAAAATTTGTAGAACAAATAAGAAGCAAAAATAAGATATAACAAAATGACAAAAATAAGATAAAACAAAATGACAAAAATAAGATATAACAAAATGACAAAAATAAGATAAAACAAAATGACAAAAATAAGATAAAACAAAATGACAAAAATAAGATAAAGCAAAATGACAAAAATAAGATAAAACAAAATGACAAAAATAAGATAAAGCAAAATGACAAAAATAAGATAAAACAAAATGACAAAAATAAGATATAACAAAATGACAAAAATAAATGCAAAAAAAATTAAATATCATAAAATAAAAGACTATGATACAAATGTTATGAAAATATGCAACAAATAAATATAATGTTTCGCGAAACGGATGAAAAAATTTGCTGCGGAAAAATTCGCTGCATGTCCAAAAATTGTTGCTGGCGTCAAAAAAGAATAGTCGTGGGCATCAAAATAATTGGCGCGCGACGAAATAATAGCTGCGGGTGACAAAATAATAGCCGCGGGCGACAAATTAATAGCCGTGCGACAAAATAATAGCCCCGGGCGACAAAATAATAGCCTCAGGTGACAAAATAATAGCCGCGGGTGACAAAATAATAGCCGTGCGACAAAATAATAGCCGCGGACGATAAAATAATAGCCGCGGGTGACAAAATAATAGCCGCGGGCGACAAATTAATAGCCGTGCGACAAAATAATAGCTGCGGGCGACAAAATAATAGCTGCGTGACAAAATAATAGCCGCGTGACAAAATAATAGCCGCGGGCGACAATTTTTTTTGTCGCATGACATTTTCGGCATTTCACAAATTTTTCGATGTTTCACGGATCTTTTGAAAGATTCGCAAATTTTTGGGCGAAGCGAAATGGAACAGATACGCTCATCACTAATAATAACGTAAAATAATACAAACGCCCCTTGTATTGAGGGAAAGGAAAAGGAACTGTAAAGTGCGCCAGGCAGCCATGACTACTTGGGCTCTGCCATGTTTCTTTAAGGACTCGGGATGCTTTGATGAGGATTAAGATTCTCTGCTGCAGAGAAATTCCTGGGGCCACTCACTGCAGAGCTTCTTTGATCAAGCGGAGCTGTCACTCACTGGCCTGTCTCTTCAAGCAGCGCTTCAGAAAGCCCCGCTATGTAGGGTCTGGCTGTGCTCTTCCAGAAATGGGGGTGTCGGAGGTGCAGCCCCTCCAGCATGCCCTCTCCTCCCTGTCTAAAAAATGCATGACTGTGTCAGAGTTGCAGGTCCTGTGTATCTAGCAAGCTGCTCAGGCGCCCTTTTTGTCTTAAAGGGGCCACTCACCTTTACATTAACTGGCAATTGGAAATTGGTCTTCATTTTGTTCTGCAGTAGCGATGAGCGAATTGTCGGGCGCGTAATTATTCTGCAGCTCTCCGGTTTGGAATCCCAGCAGTTATATGGTTGCTAGGATCGAAATCACCCTAGCAAAGGAAAAATGGAAATCGTTTGAAAACGCTAAAAAAATCAACCAATAGAAAAGCTGCTAAGTATTATTATTATTAACATTTATTTATAAAGCGCCAACATATCCCGCAGCGCTGTACAATAAGTGGGTTACATACATTGGACATACAGAGTAACATATAAAGCAACCAATAACCGATACAAGAGGTGAAGAGAGCCCTGCCCAAAAGAGCTTACACTCTACAAGTATTGCTCATTCTAAACATGCTAAATGTGAATGTAAAGATAAACTACCCCTTTAATGGAATTGGTCAGATGGTGGAAAGTAGCTACTTCTGGATAATTGTCCTAACTGCCTGCACTCACTGACACTTAAGCTGCCCATACACGGGCAGATCCGCTCGCTTGGCGATGAGCGGATCTTCACCCAATATCCCCCACCTACGGGTGGGCAATATCGGGGAACCTGTAGGCTAATTCGATCTTTTGGCCCTGGGGCCAAACGACGGAATTCTAACGGCGGCAATGGGGCAGTCGGTTCGGGGACCACATCAACGAGCCGATGCGATCCCCGATACGACTGAATTTTCTAACCTGGCCAATTGATATCTGCCCAATTTCAGGCCAGATATCGGTCGGGCAGGCCCCTCGTTTCTGCCCCTACACGGGCCGATAAGCTGCCGAATCGGTCTAAGGGACCCATATCGGCAGCTACAATCGGCCCGTGTATGGGGGCCTTTACTCAAGGAAAGTGACCAATAAGCACAGCCCAAGAGGATGATGTCAAAGGATTAATAAGATCCTCGGACATATTTCTATAGAATAGCAATGGCTCTGATTGGGTCAGTGTAAAGCTGGCCGTACATGGGTCAATATAAGACCCCCGGAGGTTGCCCTACCAACATCTGCCCAAAGCTAAGCCACATCTATTAAGCTACAAGGATTGGCACGTTGATGTAGTCCCAAAGGGTTGCTCTAGTATCCCAGCACATCAGTGGCCAAATCAGGCAGCACTTTACTTGTGTAGCACCCTGGCCGCCCTTTATGGCCACCCTTGGCCTTGGAAATATTGTTATTAAAAACAACAAACTTCTGACTGTCGTTCTGCCATGCTTTTCATATCTGTTGGACAGGGATGAGATGTAAGGAAATAAATGCTGATAATATCCCTTTAATGCTTCTTACCTTCCCTGCCTGAGTAGCCTAGCGACTCGCCGAGCCCCGTCTGTATACACAGTGGAAATATGAGCACTTACAGTGACATGACATCTGGGTTGATAAGAATTATTAGCTGTCACTCTGTCCCTTCGGCACATTGTGCTTATTGCTGGCTTATTTAAAGGGACAGTCTCATAAACAGGTCAGGCAGTTGCAGCTGAACTCCGGGCACAGTGGAGCTCAGATAGAAAGGTGTTCAATTACAACACAGGTGCTAATTCCCCCCCTGCAGTTACTAATAGCCAGGGTCGGACTGGGCTGCTGTGGCACCAGGAAAAAACCCAGTGGGCCCAGACCCAATCCCTGTCGCCGCTCCCCCAGACGCCGATGTCCCTCCCCTAACGCATTTCACCAACGTGAGCTCAGGGAAGGACGATGGGCAGGTGGTGGGGGCCCCCGTGGGCCCTGCACCCCCCAGTCCCACCCTGCTAAAGTGACTGAAACTCTGTATATGAGTTGTGTCAATCAATAGGTTGATCGGGATCTAGCAGTAGATATTGTGCCGGTAGAGCCAACAAATAATGACCACAAGCAACTACTTTAGATCTGATAATGCAGCCATGTTCGTATTGCGTACTTCCATTAGGCCCTTTTCACAGCTTTGCTGTGACCTCACAAGGCAATATGTCACATGACTCTGTGGGGGATGCAGGGGATGTGGACAGTTGGGGCACCTTGGGGGGTAAGGGGCCCCTGGGGCGGCAGCCCTGGTGGGCCCTGCACTCCCCCAGTCCCACCCTGCTAACAGCAATCAAAGTGACGGAAACTCTGTAAATGAGTTGTGTCTAATAGCTTGATCGGGATCTAGCAGTAGATATTGTACCGGTAGAGCCAACAAATAATGACCACAAGTAACTACTTTAGATCTGATAATGCAGCCATGTTGGTATTGCGTACTTCCATTAGGCCCTTTTCACAGCTTTGCTGTGACCTCACAAGGCAATATGTCACATGACTCTGTGGGGGATGCAGGGGATGCGGACAGTTGGGGCACCTTGGGGGGTAAGGGGCCCCTGGGGCGGCAGCCCCGGTGGGCCCTGCACTCCCCCAGTCCCACCCTGCTAACAGCAATCAAAGTGACGGAAACTCTGTAAATGAGTTGTGTCTAATAGCTTGATCGGGATCTAGCAGTAGATATTGTACCGGTAGAGCCAACAAATAATTACCACAAGCAACTACTTTAGATCTGATAATGCAGCCATGTTGGTATTGCATACTTCCAGTAGGCCCCTTCCACAGCTCTGCTGTGATGTCACAAGGCAATATGTCACATGACTCGAATGTAATATCCTGTATAATTTGCAGTAGGCTTGCACTCATATGGTCTCTCTTTGGTGGTACTTTTACACACAATGGGCAGAATGATTTCAAAGTGTTATTCAGGGGTGCATATGTAGCTGCCCACTATTACCACTGGGCCTGTAATTCATTGGGGGTCATTTATAAAAATGGGCAAATTGCAGTAACTCATGGCAACCAATCAAATGGTTTCTTTTGCTTTTCAATCTGCAGTTGGCTGAAAAAAATAAACAATCACTGGTTGCTATGGGTTACTGCCCATGTGCAAATGTGCCCAGTGTTTATAAATGAGCCCCATTGCCTTTGTACAGGTTACAGGTGTGCCAGTGACGTTTAATGTTAGGGGGTCATTTCTAAAATAGATGTGGGTGGGGAAGTGGGTGCAGTTGGCGGGGAAATGGGTGGGGTAAAGGCTTTATAAGGGGGTAATTTGTCTGCAGAGAGGGTCAGGAAAGGGAGGTATTTGTAGGTTATTACAAATTGTGAATAATGGTAAATTTGTTATTCCGGCCCTAGCTGGGGCAAATACAGGCCGGGTGGTAACCCTAATCCCTTCCAGTCTGTATAGGTATTGGACCCATTATCCAGAATGCTTGGGACCAATTACAAGCTATTGTTTTATTATTACAGACAAAAAGGGAATCATTTAACCATTATATAAACCCAATAGGGCTGTTCTGCTCCAATAAGGGGTAA